>NC_066245.1:12894099-13194099 GCF_024542735.1 Bombus huntii | reverse complement strand
ATCGGTAAGAGGTCGACACTAAGTGCTGGGACTGTGGAGACCCGAATGACGACGCTGAGCATGTCTTATTTGTGTGCCCTAAGTGGATCGACAGAAGAATCGAGTTGGAGAACTTCCTGGGTGTCAGGATAAGCGTGGACAACTTGGTGGACACCGTAGTTACCAAGGATGAATACTGGAGGAAGTTCAGAGAGTTCTGTAAAGGTATAATGAACTACAGAAGAGAGATGGAAAAGGCGACGGAGTCAGCGAATAGGAGGAGCGGCATCAGTACGCGACGATAATATGCGGCGACACGGTTAAGGACAACCCTGATGAATGCTAATCGGCTCTGCTAGGGTTGTCCCTCTCTAACAAATCAGAGGAAAGAGGAGGGAGTTTTAGTGGATATGGCGATGTCACCTGCCGAGTCCTACATAATCCGGAGACGCGGGTCTCTGGGTATGCGTAATAGCATTTTCCCCTTCTCACGCAAAAAAGGAGGGTGGTGGAGAAAAACATCAGCGCTAAATCCGTGAGATCGGCTATGGCCAGTGAAGCCGAAGATGGCGCGAGAGACGATACGCAGACGAGTGACGTCGACGATGAGGACGTCATGATTTCCAGGGCTGAGCTGAAAGGGTTCACGCAAACCCTGGCAGGAGCGGTCCAAATTATTAATGTGGTTGTTAAAAAATTAAAGTTGGACAAAGACAAGGATGAGGGGATTAGAGAGATAGGCAATTTGATAAAAGGTATCCTGTCTTCCTTGAAACAATGTGGAGGGCATAAGGATAGACGGATAAGATAAGACGGATATCCAAAGAGGAAAGTGGTATCGCCGGCTGAAATAACGAGAGTGGAGGAGCTTAAGAGGCCCTGAAGAGGAGAGGTCACATACGCCGAGGCGTGTGGGGGGAGACCAGAACGACAAGGGGTGAACAGGACTTCAGCGAGGATTCCGAAGGATGGATGAGGGTAGAAAGAAGGAAGAGGGAGAGGAGAGCTCCCTTAGAGCAAGCTACCCCGATGGTGCGTCTGGGAAACAACCGGCAGGTTGGTACCGAAGAGAGAGGCGTACCAAGAAATAGGAGGAGGAAGGAAGCCATTTTAGTCAAAGTGGAAGAAGGATGCGAATGGCTTTAAGTATGTAAGAAGATAATGGCGGCGAGGAGCATATTGGAGGGAGCCACGGGGGTCCGTAGGACGAGAGCGGGCCATATCCTGATCGAATTTGACAGGATGGTGGTGGTTAGCGAGGCGGCGGCCAAGTTGAGGGCCGCTTTGAGGGATACTATGGAGGAGGCTGCTCTGGTGAACAGGACGACCCTGCAGATAAAAAATATCGATCCCCTTACTAGCAAGGAAGAGCTGGTGGGCGATATTAGGGCGCAATGAGGGATCGAGGACAATATCGATATTGCAGTGAAATCTATGAAGATGACACCATGGGGCACGCAAGTGGCGGTCGTGGTACTCCCTGCGATCGGAGTTCCCAGTGAAGAGAGAGACAGGAGGCTGAAAACTGTATTGACTGTAGCCTCGGTGAGACAATTGACAAATGTGCAGTGCTGCTTTAGGTGCCATATGTTGGGGCACGTGGTGACGAAGTGCATGGTAACATGTTCTGGCAGGGAACTGTGTAGATGTGGAAGTGCGGAACATGTTATGAGTGAGTGTAACAAAGAACCTAAATGTGCCATGTGTACGAGGTATGGGAGTGTGAACGTAAAGCATATAACTCATTCGTTGGCGTGTCCGATGGTGCGCCTAGGTGTTAGAAACATTAGAGGGGGGCCCAATTAGGGTCATTCAGATTAATCTAAATAGATGCAGACTTGCGCAAGACCTGATGATGCAGTACGTTTCTGAAAACAGGGTGGACATAGTGGCCATCTCCGAGCCCTATAGGCAGTTGCCTTACTGGTTTAATGACGAGGGTGGGGATGCATCCATTTGGGCCACCCTGTTTAACGGTAGACATGCGAGACATGACACCCTGATTCATAAAAAAGGGATCGTCGGAGTTAGGGTAGATGAGGTATATTGCGTCAGTGGGTACTGTTCCCCTAATATGAGTAGGCGTGATTTTGATGCCTATGTAAGGGGGGGGGACAAGACGGAGCCGAGGGGAGCATGCCTACTAGACGTGATTACTAAAAATGAGTTATTGCCGATAAAGACGATGGGAAGCTATAGGTTCTTGAGAAATGGAAGGACCAGTTTTCCCGATATACTGAGTGTTAATCGACGAATGAGTCTGAGTTGGAGGAGGAGTACGGTTTTGGACTGATACTCAGCATCTGATCATTTTTATTTATTGCATACGTTTACGTACAATGTTAAGCGGGCGGTAGGATGTGGTTTTAAGTATTTGACGAAAGGCTTGGATGTAGAAAAATTTTTAATCGAGATGGATAATAATTTTAACGAAATTGGGTTAAAATCTGACGGAACGGTATGCGGCGATCGACTGCAAAAGAGCTTGGAGCGTACGTGTGTCGTGGAACTTAAGAAGAGGTACCTTTCGCGAGGAAGAAGGAGCACTAATTATTGGTGGAACAGCGAGCTTGTGAGTTTAAGGAGCGCTACTTTAAAGAGTAGGAGATGAGCGCAAAGAGTGGTGGCGGCCCGAAGAGAAGACGCCGAAGATCTGGTAGCTGCTTTTAAGGAGGCGAGAAGGCGGGTAAAGAGGGCGATCGAACGCAGTAAGGATTGGTGTTGGAAGGGGTTTTGTGCTACCCTGGACCAGGATCCGTGGGGCAGGCCGTATCGAGTGGTAAGAGCAAAAATGACGCGGTCGACACCAGCTGAGCCCGTCGGAAGAGATAGGGTGGCGGGCATTCTGGAAGACCTCTTCGTCACCAGGCAGCAACCGTGACCGAGGATGCAGGAAAAACTACGGATCCCATGTGGGGCACCCGACGGAGAAGAAAGATTGGAGATTTCGGAAGAGGATCTAAAGATAGCCGTTGGGAAGTGTGACCCAAGGAAAGCAGTTGGTGTGGAGGGGATTCTTGGTGATATCGTTAGTATAGTGGCGGAGCGAAGAACGAGGGTGCTCCTGGACGTGCTCAACGGTATTAATAATAGAGAAAGAATACCGGCGGTATGGAAAGTGGCTAGGGTAGTCCTCATACTCGAGCTAAATAGAGATCCGACAACGTCATCGGCGTACAGGCCGATCAGCATACTGTCGGCGTTGAGTAAAGTGTAGGAGCAGACGCTCAAGTTGTTCATCGAGAGGAGCATTGGGGAAGACCCCTTTCATAGGGATCAGTATGGCTTCAGGAGAAGGAGAGGGACTCTTGAAGCCCTGGATAGGACGGTCGCGGTGGCTGAAGAATATAGAAGGAAGGACTTGGTGTGCGTTCTGGTCGCCCTCGACGTGAAGAATGCTTTTAATACATTGAGATGGAGGAAGATCATGGATGGAGTGAGAAGAAGGCAGCTACCAGGAAGGCTGCAGTATCTGATTCGGGACTACTTGGCTGAGAGGAAAATACTAGTACACTGCCGGGATGGCGTTGTAAGGAGGAACGTGTACGCCGTGATTCCGCAGGGGTCGGTCTTAGGACCGCTGCTGTGGAACTTCGTGTACGACGGGGTGCTGCAGATACTGGACCGGATCAAGGACGACGATCTGGCGGTTTTACTTAAGGTTGGAGAGTCCCAGGACATCGAAGAGAGGATCCGGGCGGTCATAGGTATGGCCACCAGATGCGGGTAGTGATGCGGGGCTCCACTTAGCTCGGGAGAAGACGCAGGTACTACTGCTGACGAGGAAGTGGATTCCAATCAGTTTTACTTTTGACGTGGGGCATGGGGGGGGGGAGATCTCCACTAGTTGTGCGATGAAATACCTAGGCGTGCTGTTGGACAATGCTAGGGGGTTCTCCCCCCACCTTGAAACGGTATGTAACAAAGCGGAACGGTTCCTGGGCGCCATACGGAGTCTACTGTCCAATGTAAATGGGCCAACGGATGTTGTCAGAAGATTATACTACGGCATCTGGGAGTCTGTGGTTCTGTATGGCGCACCGATATGGGCCTCTTCCCTAGGAAGAGACAAGAACAAGAAGATTGTAAAAGGGGCACAAAGGGCTGCGTTGATCCGCACGTCTACTGCCTACCACACGGTGTCGCACGGGGCTTTGTGTATGGTGATAGGTTGGAGACCGTTTAAAGTCATAAAAGGAGGCGAAAAAATTACACCGCCGAAATTAATAATCGCAACGTAACGGTTTCCATAGACCGTTTAAAGTCGGCGTTTGTAGTTCCGAACGACATAGAAGGAAAAACCGCCGTATCTCGTGACATACTAATTCCGGTTGATCAGGCGAACGCGCACGACAAAAACAGCGAAAGCAGCGATCAAACCGCGGAAGAGAACACCAGGAATAAGTATGCTGCGCGGTCCGGACGTAGAGTCCGCTTTACCGATTGGTTCCAGGCAGGTTTCGGTTAGACGTCGTAAATTGTCGGATCGACTGTATCGATAATTTAGAAAAAAAAATAACGACGACAGAAGGGAGCTCTGTAAATATTTCAAAAGGTTAACTTAATAAAAACGTTATCACTGGTAGGGGGTGATGCAGCGGCTCATGAGTCAGAACACAATTCAAATCATGTTGTTTTGCCTCGGAGTATCAAGACCGTTAGGTTCTAAGTAATGTAAGAACAAATAAACTCCGGGCTAAACAATGTTGCCGCTTCGTGCAACCGTCAAACGTAGAAGAATTCAAATTTTGCGGTTCTCCCTCGACCAGTATAAATAAACGGACGCGATCACGAGCGAGGGAGTACATCGAACAGTATCGAAGAGCATCAACATGTAAACAAGTATCGAAGTGATCTATAGAGTTTCTCCGAGTATTTATCGGGTATTTATTCCGCAATTTGTACCAACGATTCACAATTCGTCTGTGATTTATTTATTTATTTATTTATCGAAAAATATATTTGAAGGACTGCGACAGCAATATTTCGCTCTCGTTATTTCGCTCAACCAAATAACAACTAATCCTCCACATTTATTATAACCATTTTTAAACTTCATAATTCATCGTATATTTAAACTTTAAAGTTGACAGCTGTATTTAAAAAAAAATTATATAGAGAATCACTTCCTCTATACTTATAATTATATATTATATAATTATATAATAGTTATATGTTATGTTATGTATATAGAAACCAAAAATGTAATAAAAATAAAAAGCGACCTAAAATAAGAAGATTAAATATATTTGTGTTCACTTAGCTTTATATGAAGAATAGTTTCCTGTCCGGTTACTGCATTATCCTATGTATTATCGAACAAATTTTTAGGTTACAATTATTTACACAAAGTTAGTACTTGTGCGAATATCTTTTCATTTTATAAACCTTTATGTATAAAAACTCTATCCACGTTAAATCTATCTCTTTTTATAGAAACTTAATATAGAAAGTTAATTTTCTGGATAGAAAAATTAAAACTTTAAGTAAATTCCTGTACAACGCGCACTCTACTGCGTCCCGGATACGAATGACGAGTGAACGTTATCGAACTCTACGGCGACCGCTTACATAGTGACGACGACGGATTCGTATTGCTCAGTGGTTGCCTACGCTTCGAGCCTATAGGCGGTATCTGTACGCGATCACTACGTAAAAATCATTTCGTGGCATGCCCCCCTCACTGCTGCGCCAACCATTCACCCAGCCCCACAGGACCTAAAAGTAGGCCACCGTCCTGTTGTAACCATCCTGTAAAAGTAGGTCCTGTTTTGCGAACAAGTTTTCAGAACAGGAAAAGAGAGAAAAGACAATATCGTATAAAAGTACCGCTTTTGAGCGGCTTAAATTAAATTACAAACTGTAATGTTAAAAATATAAACCCAACACAAAATATGGTATGACTACGTCGTACCGTCGCGTAACGGTACTTTTACTAAAACTTTTACTTTCAAACAGAAATTCGTTGTTTGTTGTGACATATGTAATTTATATTTTTCTTGGGCAATAAACATTATATATATTGGAGATGAGAGGACACCGGGGCCTTCCCCTTGGAATTCTTCGGAAAACCATCAATATTTTAGTCTCTATAATTTAACTCGATTCTAATTGCCTGAGATTTATGATCCTGAGCTTGGGCTCGAGGCGATAACAAGTCGCTGAACGTTTTTACCTAACATAGGGATGGAGTAATTCTATAGCTTTCCTTAAAAGAAATAGTTGTAGTGGCACGCGACAGTAAATGATGATGATCAATCATCAAGATGATTACCAAATGTCGATGCATCTCCACAGTACATGTTCAGTTAGCCTGAGGACCCGTCTTTATCCTAACAGTCCCTAAATCTACCACCTGCTACGGGAAGATACGGGAAATCTGCTTTTCTCACGAACGACGTTTCCCGCTAGCAACTTTCTCTCAAGGGCGGTTGACATCCTTCTTCAACCACCAACATAGAAATTAACCAATTAACAGCAACGTCAATTTCCCTCACTTTCCGGATGAAGGCTTTTCTCGACGAATCCGATGATCTCGTGTCCTTAGACACGCCCCATTATAGTTCTCTGCAGCATCATCGCGACGGAAAGTCATTCTTTCTTGCGATCTCATCGACTAAAGAGCAACGTCTTTGCGCTCGGTGAATATTCTACGTTTTAACAGAGAGATAGTTCAGTAAGACTTGTACCGTAGACAAGCAAGTTGAGTACAACTTGGACTTTGGAAGAAAGCGCATTTTTGTTATTCCGTTGACCGCGGTTTCTTTATTGAACCTAAGATCATTGTCATTAGCATCTCGAGTATCTAATTACCACGATTATTTATCAAATTCTGTAATAATTATATTTGCACTAGTAAATATCATCTCTATTGCATAACAACAATGTCTAATTCAAATGAAGATTCGCTTCACGCTCCTAACCTTAATCATGATATGAACCCGACATATATACATATATATGTAAATTCTATAGAATTTAGAATACCAACCGACGGTTTGACTTTCCCTGTGTTTACTGGAAGTCGGTCGAACGATATAAATAGAGAGGAAAGGGGGCTTAGGATAGAGAATAAAACAGGACTTCGAGAAGCGAAGATTGAACAAAGAAAAAAAGAAAAAAAAGCAAGTTAAGAGCTAGAAGGAGAAAGAGAAGAGGGATTAGAAACGGAGAGTTCTGAGGAGATACGGAAGAAGACTTAGAAAATCGATTCTTGAGTTTTCACGAATCGATCGCCTGATTTCCAAAAACATTTCGTTACATATACATATATGTCGGGTTAGTGTTAGGTTTAGAGGCGTGTAACGAATTTTCATTCGGACTAGCCATCGTTGTTGTACAATAGAGATTATATTTACTGGTATCAATATTGATTTTTACAAAGTTTGACAAATAACCGTGGTGATTAGACACTCGAGATATTAAAGACAATGTTCTTAGGTTCAATAACGAATCCACGGTCAACCGGGTAACTCTTTGTTAAATGTAGAATATATTTTGAAGCACAAAGTAACGTTTGCTGTGACGCTCGGTATAATAATGCACGTAAAGACGATGTGAAAACTCTCCAAGGCGATCGCAAGAATAAAAGACTGATGGAAATTTTCCTCTCCTTACGATCGCGTTTGTTCGTTGCATATTGGCCGGGGATACCAACAAAATTCCAGCCGCCGTTGCTAGGCAGACCCACGTAGAGCCGACATTGCTCCTGCCCGGGGTTTGATTGTTAATACAACGTGTGTCCCACAATATTGGCACCTCTCTGTCAGGCAAGAACGTTCATCGCGTCACCGTGGCTACGTTCGGCGACCAGTTGTGTCACCACGAGGCCAAGCCCACTGTCACAAATTTCGGGCAAACATAATCGGATTTGTGGAGGATTGGTCGATGAATGGTTGAGCGAAATAACGAGAGCGAAATATTGCTGTCGCAGTCCGTCAAATATATTGTAATATCGTGGAAATTAAGATATAAATTTTTCCCGATTACTTACAATTTATTAATAATGAATTGAATATACAGGTATTAATTGGACAGAAAATGTTTGGACAGATGTTTGTTTAACTGAAACTAAATGCGATGCTCATATCTATCTCAAATAACTTTACAGTTATTTCGCAGTATTGCCCGAGCAGCCGAGCTAACTGGACGTGCAAATTAGTGCTTCAGAAAAGTGCGGCAAGTGGGGAAGAGAATGTTAAGAACGGCTACGCCTATAGCCAAATGGTGGAAATCCGTGTCTTCCATTAAGAAGACTAGCAAACCTACCATGAAAAAAATTACAACAATAAAAATTATAAACAAAGAAGATCAATACTACATATACAAAACAACAGATACATCAAAAACAAGTCAACAAACAAACCAAGGACAGGACTGCTCAGCCACAATTGAAGTTGACATGGAAACCAACAAAGATACAACTCATCAGGACGTAAGCTGGAAGGTAGCCAGCTATAACAAAAAAAGAAAAATAACAAGTAATCTAGATACGGAAAAGCAGCGATGGCTGCAAGAATTACCGCTAAGAAACACCTTCAGCTCGCTAACAGAAGAATTAGACGACGACCCAACAAGCAATACCACAACTCAATAAACCACCACCAATATTTGTTGAGGAGCAAATAATAGACCCGCTTATTGATCAACTAAACAATATAGTTGGAAAGGATAATTACACAATAAAACAAAGAAAATTAGAACAGATAAAAATCCAAACAAACACACCAGGAAATTATAGAAAAGTGATAAAAGAATTAAGGGGAAAGAATGCTATATGCCACACTCTCAAATCGGAAAGGAGCTACAAAGTAGTAATAAGAGGACTGCATGCAAAAATTAACACAAAAAAACTAAGTGACGAATTAGCAAATATTGGCCACCAAGCAAGAACTATAAACCACAATGCATGCGGTGTCAACAATACGGGCATACTAAAAATTACTGCAACAGGAACCCGGCGTGTGTCAAATGCGCAGGAAAACACCTAACAGTGAACTGCCCACACACGGGAAAAATAAATGATGTAAAATGTTTCAATTGCGGTGGAAATCACCCAGCTAGTTACAAAGGCTGTTTAGTAAGAAAACAACTCCAAGGTAAACTTTTTCCGCCGCCTCGTAACAGGATATACACTAATTCTCACACACATCAGGATAACACAGTAACTGAAACATCAACAAACATACAGCATGTAATGAACGTCAACCATAATAATACCAACACCTTTGGTAGTCGAAGCTATGCACAAGTAGCCAAACAGTCAACGCCCTTAGATAATCAAAACCAGAACAATAACATCGACGACGCTACGGAAATCAAAGAACTGATAAAGCTATCCATTAAAAACACGGAAATGTTAGCAAAAATGATAAGTGAACAAAACGCAATCCTTAAACAGCAAACGCAGCAAATCACACTCATGCTAAAACTACTCACAAACACGCTAAGCAAAAAATAAAAATGGACACGCTTAAAATAGCAGCCTGGAACTCTAACGGCCTACAACAAAGGACCCTAGAAACTAAAAGATTCCTGTACAACAATAATATCGATATACTAATTGCTTCAGAAACACACTTCACTAAAAAAGCTATTTAAAAATTCCGTACTACACCATATATGATACCAAGCATCCCTCAGGAAAAGCACACGGAGGGACCGCAGTAATAATAAGAAACGACATTAAACACCATTTACACAGCCAAGTTTGTAAGGAATATATCCAAGCAACCACCGTTACAGTACAAACTAGCAGCAACTATTTACAGTTGTCAGCAGTATGTGTACCACCGCGACACAAAATTACATCACAAATGTGGGAAGAGTACTTTTAACATTTAGGTGACAAGTATATTGCAGCGGGAGACTATAACTCAAAGCACACACTATGGGGATCAAGAATCACCACACCTCGAGGCAGAACCTTGGAAAAATACATCAGAAATTATAACCTCAATATATTATCCACAAGAAGACCGACATACTGGCCGACAGACCTGAGCAAAATACCTGACCTACTTGATTTTACAGTTACAAAGGGACTAAATGCAAATAAACTAAATATAGCACCCAGTCCTGAGCTTAGCTCCGATCATACACGCATAATTATTACATACAGAAACAAACCAATACTTATAACAATTCAGAGACACTATGCAATAAAACCACCAAATGGCAAACATTTAAAGAAATAATCGAGAACAAAATCAACTATAACATCCCATTGAAAACACCTGAACACATCGAACAAGCAGTAACAACACTTACAGAAACTATTCAGGAAGCAGCATGGGCAACTACCATACTTGAATCAACTAATCCTCGAAATAATTGGAGAAAAAAGAAAAGTGAAAGCAAAATGGCAAAAACATAGATCAAAAGAAAATAAAAAACACCTAAATAAACTTGCAAAGGAAATTAAAAACAAAATAAAAGAACACAATAAGAATGAGTTCACAAAATTCATAGAGTCACTATCTGCGCACGAGAACTCCAACTACTCCCTATGGAAAGCCACAAAAAAATAAAGAAGCCAATAAAACTAGACCCAGCAATCAGAAAAGCAGATAATACACGGGCAAGAAGCAACGAAGAACAAGCTAAAGCATTTTCCAACCACCTAAGCAACACATTTACACCACATAACATCAATAATAGCATCCACAATTGTCATACCGACGAGAATGCGTTAACCACTAGCACCTCAACTGACAAACACTACATCATACTTAAAACAACAGCACAAGAAATTACAAACATAATCGAGAAAACAAAAAACAATAAAGCACCAGGAATCGACCTAATCAATGGTAAAATCTTGAAAAACCTTCCTCCAAAAGTGATACGACTAATCACAATAATTTACAATGCAATATTAAGAATCCAATACTATCCTAAACTATGGAAACTAGCACAGGTCATAATGTTACCTAAACCAGGCAAAGACCCACACGAAACAGCATCTTGCAGACCAATATCACTACTTTCCGTGTTTTCCAAAATACTAGAAAAAATAATTTAAGTCCGCTTAAAACCAATAATAGAGAAGGAAAAATTAATACCAGATCACCAATTTGGATTCAGAAACAAACACTCCACGATAGAGCAAATGCACAGACTCACAAATGAAATAATTCTAGCATTAGAAAACAAACAATACGAGAAAGCATTTGACAAAATAAATCACGAAAGTCTACTTCAATCAATCAGAAAACAATTCCCGGAGCAGATGTACCATTTAATTAAATCTTACTTAAGCAGCAGAACCTTCGTAGTAAAAATTAAAGACACATACTCTGAAGTTAAAGACATCAAGGCAGGGGTTCCGCAAGGAAGCGTCTTAGGACCAATTCTATACACACTATACGCGGCCAACATACCAACAACTACCAATAGCAAAATACTGACATTTGCGGACGATACAACTGTACCAGTTAGGCACACTAACCCTGCAACAGCAGTCGCATTACTACAAGAACATATCACAAAAATAGAAAAGTGGCTTCAAGTTAAACAAATTAAAGCAAACCCCGATAAATGCAACCACATTACATTCACACTGCGAAAACAGATACCACCAAACATTATACTGAACGGCACGCACATAATACAAACAAGGCAAGTCAAATTCCTAGGACTCCACTTAGATACACGATTCACATGGAAACAGCGTATTAAATCTATAATAGACAAAATACAGATAGCAAGGAGACAAATGTATTGGTTAACAAGTCGAAAATCCAAACTAAGCATAGAAAACAAACTAAAAATATACAAAACGATCATAAAACTAATCTGGACGTACGGAATACCACTTTGAGGAACAGCAGCAATGAGCCATATAGGTAAAATAGAGACAATCCAAGCTAAAATTCTTAGAACAATAGTAAACGCCCCATGGTACGTTAGAAACGAGGACATGCGGAAAGACCTTGGAATACCAACGGTCAAGGAAGAGATTAACAGATTCGCAAGAAGGTATAGAGAAAGAATAGCAACGCACCCGAACCGGCTGGCAGCGGAAACGATCAACACAACCATAGAAAGAAGACTAAAAAGGAAACACCCAGCAGATCTCACAAAGGATATATCCTAACAAACACGCAGATGGTACCCCAAACAGATAAAAAATTCTACCAAATGTCCAAATTGGACAAATTGTGAATGTGAAATTTAAATAAAAAAAACAGTTATTTGGCAACTCTCGTCACAACCAATCTAACTCTCTCTCTCTCCCTCTTCCCCCCCCCCCCCCCCCCCCCCTCTCTCTCTCTCTCTCTCTAGCAACTCTGACAACTCGATCAATTCTCTCGACTCTACTCCTCGGTGTCTCGATTAACTCTCGCAACACACTCACTTTTCGACTCGCATACTCTGACCTCTCGTTGTTTATTGTTTTTCTCACATAACTGTAAGAACTACGTGACTTTAGTCACATAGGTGCTCTTAAATGTAAACGAATCACAGAAAAATGACGTACACGGTTTTTTCTAATTTCAACCGACCTCTAATTCAAATTACTTTACGATAATACAATATTGTGAATAAATAAATAAATAAATAAATAAATTATTTACAGCCGAATTCGTGAGTCGTTGGTACAAATACAAGTCGCGGAATAAATACTCGATAAAGACTCGGAGAAACTCTGCAGATACACTTCGATACTCGTTTACAATCGTTGATGCTCTTCGATATTGTTCGATACTCTCTCGGTCGCGATCGCGTCCGTTTATTTATACTGGTCAGGAAAGAACCGGAAAATTCGAATTCGTCTACGTTTGACGGTTGCATGTAGCGGCGACGTTGTTTTGCCGGAGTTTGTTTGTTCTTACATTACTTGTAACCTAACGATCTTGATATTCCGAGGCAAAACAACAACAGGATTTGAATTGTCCTCTGACTCGTGTGCCGCTACAGATGGAATCATAACAACTACCTCTAACGTTTATTATTTAAGTATAGCTATAATAAATAGTTTAGACTAAAGTATTGAGGATCTTCCCAAAAATTCCAAAAGAAAGGCCCCGATGTCCTTTCATCTCCGACATATACGGGGTAGTTGGTAACTGGTGGTACAAGCAGAAAGGTGGTGATCGATTTTCTCGAAAACAAAGCCTCAAACGAAAAATTTTTATTCTATACTGTCGACTTCTTTTTTCGCGTAGAATCACCCCCTTTCCGCTTGTACAATGATTTTAATATCGAAAATAACGATTATTATACTGCGAATTTTTATATGAATACGTTATGTTAGAATATATGAAACATAAGGTCCTGTGAAATACGGTCAACAAACGAAAGACAATTTTGCACGAAGAAAAACAAGAAAGATATAAAGAATAACAGGCTTTGTTTTCAAGAAAATTAATCTTGGAAATCTGTTTGAAACATGTAAATTCGGTTAGTTACCGACTAGGCAGACGGAAGTTACTCTACGTGCAAAAAGAAAGAGAAAAAAGGGAATAAAATCTGTTTACTGTTCGACACGTATCTAATTTTGCAACCTTCAATATGCGATTCTTGTAGATTTTTGTGAGCTACACTCGAATTTGTAAACCGTTTTTTCCTTATAACTCACAATTTTCGAAAAAATCAATTTTGAAGAGAATTGCAAATTTTCAACTTTGGAAATATTTTACGTTCTTATAGTAGCAGCTATTGAATTACGGTTGAGACGAAAAAATTCTGTGGACTCTCCCGAATAAAATGATATGTATTGTTATTGCATTGTGAACATTTAAACATGTCTAAATAATGATTAGAGCGAAAAGGTATCTCAAACGCAACATTTCTTCTTACATTTCTTAGTTTATTGAAAAAGCTAAAAGTTTAGGAGAAAACCTAACCACAATACGCGATGCAGCAAATATTTCTGCTAAGGCAAGCATCATCTACCGTATTTCATTGTCATTAGCACCTCGAGTATCTAATTACCACGGTTACTTGTCAAATTCCATAATAATCATATTTGTACTAGTAAATATCTGCTCTATTGCATAACAACAATGTCTAATCCAGGTGAAGATTCGTTACACGCCCCTAACCCTAATCATGAATCTGCATTGGACTGTACATAAAAATTAATTCAACGATTCCGCATGACCAGATTGAGTAAATTTTTTATGTATTCAAGAATGTAAAACGCACATAAAATATATTCAAAGCGTACGTAATGTACCAGATGATGAATTTAGCAGTGTTACATTACAATAGAATATGATAGGGAGCACGTTGATACATTGACAGCAATGGACGTTACCAAAAAATTAATCTTGGTATGTAACTCTAGTTGTAAGTTACAAGAAACAGCAATAAAAACCTACTTATAGCTCTTTTGTTTCTAGACGTTGTGACCCAAAAACAACATTTATATTCAAGGACACAATAATATGGACCTCTCCTTTTCGTTAACTTTTTTGCTTCACTAAGTTCTATTTTCACCGTAACAGCGGTATCCAGGTCACGAGTATACAAAAGAAAAAGATGTAGAGTTTTTCTAGAAGTAAATACTTCATCATGGACAAAACATTACATTGTAAATAATTTTTCAATAAACCGTGTTTCTATATTACTTTTATAACAGTTTAATAGTCTTATTATTGTTGAGGATTGTGGATCTTAGTTGCCGAAATAAACGTATAGCAACACTCACATTACACATAGAAATGATATTAAAATAGTTTCATATTTATTTAATATGTGATTTACAAGATATTCGTAGATACACACTGAACGTGTCTCAGCACTCTTTTTGTCTCACCATCATTTTCTCCGTTCTTTTGTTCTGCGAGACGCTGCGCACACACATACTTCCACACACACTCGTACTCACATATATGTGTCACTATTACGCGGCTAATTTGTGTGTAGCACACAAAATTACACATATCTGAAAAATTATATCCTGCGAAATATCCTTCCAAATGACTTTCCTATTAACTTATCTCGTAAGTACTCAAATAAGCGTTGTTTGGGATTTTGATGGTAGGAAACACATCATTCGCATACGAAGAATTATCCACTAAACTGATAGCAATTGAGGCGAGTTTTGTCCGTATAGACAATACTGGTGGAGTAGATGGGATAAAGAATATTCTTTCAACCGACTAATGATTAGGAAAAAATGGCATCAGCATGGCGCAACAAATTCCAAGGAAAACATGATGGTCGTATCAAGGGACGACAACACGACAATACCAATATTCGCCCTAAGTAGCCTCCTATCCACTCATAATAGCAAACGAAGTAATTCGTCATTCGGCTGCGGATATTTCTGACTCTGCCATTTATTTTTCGACTAGATTTAATACATTGTTACATTTCATTTTATAAAGTACGGAAATTCACGATCAAATACGAGATACAATCAATAATTCTTATACCATTTTACATATTCATCGTTTCGAAACGCGAAACAATGTATTGTGAACCTACTCTAGAAATACGAGAGAAATTGATCATAAATTCATTTTGTTACTTAACTTTATTAGTTTGCATAACGAACGAATGAACATATTTAAATCTGTATTTAATCGCAAATTTAGACCACGATCAATGATGTTCGGTTAGAGATGTTTGTTACGTATAATAGTTGTATTATTATGATCCTGGTTTGTCAATGAAAGAGGAAATAAGAGAAAAGAGGAATATGGTTGCGTAAATGAAACAAACAAGCGTGTACAGTATGCACAGTTTCCTATTAGTCTAGCTGTTCAATGTATGTATATTAAGGTGCGTACGATAATTTTATATATATCAGCAAGTTGGGAAAAACCGTCGACGAATGCATCGAACGAATGGCCATTGCTCCTATTTTACTGATGTGGAGAACCGTCGTAAGAAGATTGCCATATGCCATTTGTGAAGCCATCTGTAAAGAGAAGAAGCTTTCCCTTTGAGTGTAACCATTTGTAAATTTCGAGCACGTAGATAACACGGACAATTATTATAACAGTGTACAAATTGCAGAGGAATTATTAGATTGTCCGAAAAGTTTCTTTCGTTTCATAAGGCGATAATAGATGAACGACAATTTCTCTTTCATACTATTTTATTAAATTAGGCATGATCCATTTCGTTACATCTCTATTATTATGTTCGTGCATAATTCAATAAACTAATATGAAACAAAAAACATTGTGCTTCTATTATTTCCTTATAAAACGAAAGAAACTTTTCGGACAACCTAATATTTGAAGAAAAAAAAGGTGTGCGTGAAGCATTAAGAAAAAACGGAAGTGTGCCAGCTTGTCTGAAACATATAAAACTAAAGGAGAATGCAACTACCTTTCATAGGAGTTATAATCTTCTATTACAAGCTAAAAGGCAAAACAAAACAATGATTAAAAAATTAATACAATTAAGAACTGACAAATATAGTTTACTTCTTATGAATCTCTTCCACTCAAGAATAAAATGATATATTTGGGAATAACTTGGAACAAAAAACTTACCTAGAAACAACACATACGTCTGCTTGGAATGAAAGCTCAAGCTGTACTTGGCAATATCTAATGGCTACCATGGCACACATCCCAATTAAAAATGTGTCAAACAAAACATTACTATTTACAGATATGATCAAACCACTATGAACATGTGGTATGACATTATGAAGCACAAACTGCTAAATCCAAACAAGCAAAACTTAGACGATTACAAACTCTTATTACGAAGAAAATATTAATTACTCTTTGCGGAGTTAGAACTGATGACATGGAACCTGCTCCCTGTCCAAATTCAATTGGCTCCGAAATTATCAGACATTATTGGAAACATCCTACTTCGACTACAACTGTTTTCAGAAACTTCCCAATGAAAGAAGAATCTGGGTGAATTATCCATTGAATAGAAAGTACTCGTCTGCGTTTTCGTCATTGGCCTCTGTATTGGCTTGTTAAACAATAGTGTTCGAAATTTTGAGTGGCCGTCAGTTTATAACTCGGACAACAGATCTCCTTTTTTGGGAAAGTCCTAAGTGCCTGCCTCCCCGAGCTGTAGACCTTACGATGCGGATCTCATTAAGAGGCTAAAAAACATCCGAGGTGCTCGATGGGTCAGGACAAAGGTAAACAACTGGCAATACCAGAGGATATGCATCCCCGAGAGTACAGGTAAACCAAAAAAAACCAGGGACGGGAAGTTAGGATATACGGAGGAGACGAAGCTGCTTGTGGGAGGAGCAAGAACATCCTACGACAGTCTTCATCAGAACGCTGTACCGTTTATGGATACCACATCGTATTTAATCTCAACAAAATCATACAAACGTCGTGATCAGAATGTCAAACTCTTCGTGTATACTAAAAGTGTCAAATAAGGTATCAAACCATATTAACACTCGATATATTCGATTTACCTCCACATTAACTCATTCAAGGTTCGCTGTATCAACCGATTGGTTGAATCTGACCGATCGCTATTTAATTGGGAATTCGCATCAAGTAGCGTTCCAAATTCCAAATATTGTATACATGATAATGAACAATACTTCAAAGAGAAGAAAAAAGGGCAAATGCAGTTGATGTTACAGATATCCAAAGAAACAAAAGGACAAACAAACCAATACTTTTTTTATTTATTTAATTAGCACTTTACAATTTGTCCAGCTGGATATTCGGTAAATTTTTCTAACTCTATCGCTAATTAACATGTGGATGGCTATGTTGTATTTTTTTTAGGTATCTCCCGACTTCTTCTTTGACCTTTTGCTTTTGACCTTTGGCTTTTGCGTATATCCTTGTTTCTGACATACCATGAGGCGTTGACTACTGTTTTTGAGTATTTTCGATTGTAACGACTCTAACTTATTTACGTGGTTTGTTTATGTTAGACTGGATTTTCACCGATTAATGGGAAACAAAAGGGCCACTTACATTGTATTTATTGGATACATTGTACAAGGGGACGTAGTCTGCTGTTTCAAGCCCATCGTCTAGGTAGATACTCGGTAGATACTCGTAGATACTGATCGATAACTGAACTCTTTATGATTGCGTCCGTTTAAACTGGTATATGGAAAATTCAAATTCGTCTTCGTTCGGCGGTTGCACGTAGCGGCGACATTGTTTTTGCTCGGAGTTTATTTATTATTACATTCTGTGTATCCTAACGATATTGATACTCCGAGTTAAAAAGCAACAACATGATTTGAATTGTCCTCTAGCCCATGTGCCGCTACATATACTTTCAAGGAGAAAAACTGGCACAGTCCCGCTTGTGACACTACCTTGAACGCATTTTGCCATTGAAAGATACTAATTTCTGTGACTTGCTTTATCTCTGTTATAAAAGTTTATATTAAAAATTTTTTAGTTTTTATGCAAACGTACAAAGTAAGTAAATATTAATAAATATTATAATAACATAATATAATGCTATATAATAATATTAATAACTTTGCTATTTACTTATTTTACTTCCATTAAACAGTTCGCTGTGGAGTGCCGAAGCGTGCAGACGTGTCTCTAGTGCCCAGCGTAGTTCGAAAACAACACGTGTCGCCCAACTGTCGAAAGAGAACGCAGCTAAGTGTCCCTTACCCTCTAGGGAGAAGAAAATCCCACGCACCTAACCCCAACCCGAATACTAGCCTCACAGCCTCACGACTAGTTGTTCATTCCGAATTAACTAGCTCGATGATGGCCCAGCAACCGCGACCAGGCTCTCCGGAGCAGACTCGCAGCTACCCCGTGCTACCCCCCCCCCCCCCCCCCCCCGTGGCAGAAGTGCAGCAGAACTCTCCGCACTAACGACGCTAACACTACAAAGAAAAGGAAAATAGAACCAGCAACGCAAATAAACACACACAACAGGTTCGCCGTATTGGAATCCTCAAACGACGCCATGGAAATCGTAGAACCGCCACCAAACCAACATTCACAGAGAATCCCCCCTCCCCCACCAATATTTGTAGACGACGTCATTGACATACAGACAATGACCAAGTCCCTAGAGAGAGATATCAGCAAGGAGGAATATAACCTTAAGATAAGCAACAACAAGGTGAAAATACTACCGACGAACCCAGAAGCTTACAGAAAACTCACCAAGACACTCAGGACCCTGAACGCCAACTTCCACACCTACCAACTCAAACAGGAAAGGCCTTTCCGGGTGGTCCTACGAAACATACACCACTCAGCAGACATAGACGAACTAAAATACGAACTCTCAAAACTTGGCCACGAAGTCATCAACGTAAGTAACATAAGGCATAGAGTCTCGAAAGACCCGTTATCCTTATTCTTCCTAGACATTAAACAAAAACCGAATAATAAGGAAATATACAGCGTCAGTCGCCTAATGAACGCGATAGTAAAGATCGAACCACCGCTCGTGAAAAAAGAAATAGTGCAGTGCAAAAGGTGCCAAAGGTACGGTCATACGCAGAAATACTGCAACCATACTTTCCGCTGCGTTAAATGCGCAGGCTCTCACTCCACTGACCAGTGCGCCAAATCACCGGAAACCCCAGCGAAATGCATCCACTGCCAAGGGGACCACCCTGCCAACTACAAAGGCTGCCCAGCATATAAAACACTATACACGAACAGGTACCCTAAGCTCAGAGCAAAAGAGGTATCCAACCAAACAACCAGCCCGCCGAAATTCTCGACTACCCCAACGAAGCCCTATCGAAAAAGCCGACCTGTTTGCAAAACACTTGTCAAAAGTATTCAAACCCCATTCCCCCCAAGCCGCCGCGGACGTTACTGAATACCTACACACCCCGTTCCAAATGTCCCCTCCTATCGAACCCTTCTCCTCTGCTGAGACTATAGAAACAATCAGTCGCCTAAACCCCAAGAAAGCAGCAGGACACGACCTAATAGGCAATAGAGCAATCAAGGAACTTCCCACAAAAGGGATAGCACTCATCACATCGATTTTTAATGCTATCCTTCGCCTGGAACACTATCCTAAGGCTTGGAAAATCTCATTGATTACCCTCATCCCTAAACCCGGTAAACCGATACACGAAACCTGCTCCTATCGCCCAATCAGTCTTTTACCTACCCTGTCCAAACTATTCGAGAAGATGCTCACGAACCGACTCCTTCCAATCCTAGAGAACTTGAAAACACTCCCAGATCACCAATTCGGCTTCCGAAAACATCATTCTACAGTAGAGCAAATCCACCGCTTAACTCATACGATCAGCCAAACACTTGAAAAGAAAGAATATTGCTCAGCGGTTTTCCTAGACATCCAACAGGCATTCGATAAAGTATGGCATGAAGGGCTACTATACAAACTTAAAAAGATCCTACCCCACCCCTACTTCTCCATCCTAAAATCATACCTAACCAATAGACAATTCATGGTTAAATACCTAGACGCCATTTCCGCAACATTCCCAATAGAAGCCGGCGTACCCCAAGGTAGTGTCCTCGGACCCCTACTGTACTCCATCTACACTGCCGACCTACCTATATCAAACGATATAACAATAGCGACATTTGCAGACGACACAGCGCTATTAGCTTCCCACGCAGACCCGGTAATAGCCTCATCCACTCTCCAGCGAAGTCTCGACTCCATGGAAAAGTGGTTTCACAAATGGGGCTTCAAAGTCAACGAAAAGAAATCCTCACATGTAACCTTCACGCTCCGAAAACAAACCTGCCCCCAGGTCACCATCAACAATGCAACAGTTCCTAGCAGGGACACAGTCCGATACCTGGGCATGACCCTGGACAGGAGACTAACGTGGAAGACACACATCTCAGATAAAAGGAAGCAACTAAAGGACAAACTAAAAAAACTCTATTGGCTCACGGGCCGACGCTCCAAACTAAATTTACAGAATAAAATTACCCTCTACAAAACCGTAATAAAACCTGTCTGGACCTACGGAATCCAACTATGGGGAACAGCAAGTAACTCCAACATCGAAATACTCCAACGCTTTCAATCGAAAACGCTAAGATCCCTAATTGACGCACCTTGGTATGTAACCAATGAAACAATACACCGCGACCTCAAGATACCCACCGTCAAAGAGGAAATAGCAAAATATAGCAACAGATACAGCAAAAGAATCAACAAACACCGAAACCCCCTAATCACTGGACTACTCGATACGACGGACCAGATTCGCAGGCTGAAGAGGCACTACCCGCTAGACCTAAACGTTAGATTCATTTAATTATCCAAATCAAGCATATGCACTTACTTATAATACTTATAGATCATAAATTATAACTATCTATAATAAGTATTAACTTATTGTAAATAAACAGCCATGTCACTGCGCCACGCCAGAAAAATTACTGAAAATTCTCAACGCGAGAATTGATTGTAATTTCAACAAATAAATAAAAAAAAAAAAAAAAACTTCCATTAAAGTATATTGTATTTTTCATTACAGTACTTTCATTTTTATTTAGTGTAATAACAAACATATACGTTAATATTCATTGACATTAGCGTAATTGTAAGCTTCACTGTAAATTTAATAAAATTGATACGAACAGAATTATTAAAAAGGTATATATGTGTAATTAAACTAGATTCTATTCTCAACGTTACTTCATAATTTTATTATTGTTTCATATAAATATTTTTTTTTAATTTACATGTGCTTCTAAGTTAATAAAACTAAACACAATGTATATGTATTAATTGCTATATATGTCATAATTTCAACCATAATATTAAATTATGGTACGTATTATTAAAAGGTATAGTTTATTGTATATATTAAATACATGTAATTTATTTGTAGATTTTAAATATGGATACTAGATCAAAGAAGGAGATTAAAGAAATGATTACCAAAGATATATCGAATATACATAATTATTGCTTGGATATTGAAAAATGTATTAACGACCAGCTTGATGGACATCGATTCTACTTATACGCAAAAGATGATGAACGCTACCGCAATTGTAGAACCTTTATCACCAATAAAATTAAACGAAACTGTAGTAATTAATAAAAACTTGGTTAGTAGTATAGGAAAAAATAATGAACTTAAATTTACAACACGGTCGCCAATAACTCTGCAGGAGGAGATTCAGCAGCTGAAAGAAGCGACGAGAAACAAAGAGTTTGATGAATTACTCACAGAAGACACAGACTCACAGAAGAAACAGGAAATTAAAAAACGACAAAAGCGGCAGAACAGATCTGCGAGATCGAGTAAAGATGCAACACTCGAAGTTTCAACAAAACCATATAAATTTACATCACGGTCGTCAATAACATTGCAGGAGATGATTCAGCAGCTGAAAGAAGCGATGAGAATCACAGAGTTTGAACAATTACTCACAAAAGATGAGCCATCCCCTGAAGGGAAAATGTCTAATTTAAATGTTACGAAACAGGAAATTAAAAATGAAATGAAAAGAAATGCGTATAAATCGAATTTTCTATTCGATCCAGACGCCAAAGTGTCCGTAAAAGGGAGAATTGAGGCCTTTGAACGGGCAGCGCGAAAAGCGCAAAGAAAAACTGAATCTGCAGAAAAAGGAAAGATCGCAGAGAAAGCAATTGTTAGAAAATTAGCACGAAGATCGGTTAAAAAGGCGAAAAAAATTTTATTAGCGAAACAGAATAAGGAGGATCAGATGATTACATCGCAGGTAACATTACAAACAATATCAAAGTTTTCTTCTGTTATAAAAACACAAGCTATTATTCATTCGATATTTTAACAAAAATATGGCTCTAAACAGCAAGTTCCAACCACTTCCGTTTTACATAGTAAACCTGACGACGACAAATGTGACGGGGAATCCAGACCAAGGCATACAATTCCACATTAGGCACAATGTAAGTATTGTTTTACTTAATGAGTTAATAAACATTAGAATGCATGGAGTACTCGAATTTTTATCAATTTTAGCGTACATACGTGAAAATGAACTTGCAATGCAATGATACATTCCGGAGAAAGCAGTCTATAAATATTTTGATAGCAGAAAGTGCACACCAGATTTAACTGAAATGTTTGAAAATATAGATAGGAGTAGATTACAACGCACGTCCAGTGCAATATGGAAGACACCACCGCGTTATTCCATGATGGAAAACGAATAAAAGGTACAATTTCTTAAACTGAATGTTGTTGATTTCAAATTGTGCCTTAGAGCAGGAATACTTGTCATACCTTGCGTGTAATATAGAAATGATGTTACATTGCAACTATCATTAAAATATGTAGGTGTTCTTAATATATCAATGAACGTAAGTGTTACGACCGTTCGCGGAGAGACGCGGTCGCGAGGAAAACGCGTCAGCGAGAGGCGTAAATTCTCGCTACGATTCGGTGAATCGACGCCGCGAAGTAGTCGTTCCCCTGTTTCGGTTAGGATAACAGAGGTGGTTGATACGAATATGACACAGTAGTAAGTTATATTTCACCGTTTATTCCACAACTTATAACGAGGATAGTTACACTGGTGCGTATGTACGAGATGAGTGACTGAGTGATCTGCGGGTGTGTATACCCGCTCGAAGGATGTTGACCGTTCGAAGGATGCAAAAACAGTACTGTCTTGAGACGATGCTGTGACGGAGGAAAGCTAAGGATGGGTGTGTCTAGCGCACGGGACCATCGGATTTGTTCGTGACGATGTTATTTAGGAGAGTGAGGGAATAGGCTTCGTTTTTAATTGGTTCGACGAAGTGTCTTAACCGCCCTCGAGAGAAAGTGGTTAGTGGGAGGAAAGTTGCAGCGTACGTGACAAAAACTAACTTTCCCTTTTTCGCCGTGGTAGACAATAGTCTCTAGAAATTCCTCCGAACCAGATGTTTGTTTCGTTTGAAGGACCTTTTCTAGGAAATCTATGAAATTTATGGAAGGTCCTTGAATCTATGGAGGATACGCTGGAAGTATCCGAAGACATCTGGTTGCTATATTGCCTGCGGTGTGTGGCCTCGGCTAGGTAGAGTGTTACGCGACGTAACAGTAAGACTATTTTACTTTTTCTATTTTAGGATGATCATAGGCATATATTATTTTTGTTATACTAATCAAATTTTACCATTTTTTCTTATTTATATGTATCTTCTTAAGAATTAATAAATAATTATCCTGGTACGACTTTTTAATGAAAAGTAAATTGTTGTCGGGTTGGCGCTGGTTCTTGGTGCGCGTTGTGTTTCTTCATTAGGACATGCCATTGTAGTTGTTCAAAGAGGTTTTTTTTAAACCTCTTTGAACAAGGTTTTTTTTTAATTTAACAATTTAATTGTTTAATTTAACAATTTAAACAAGGTTTAACTGTATAACGTAAAAGTCACTCTTAAATAACAATGTTTCTCAGGCTTAACGAATCCACGGTCAACGGGATAACTTTTTGTACGTTTGGATTTAAGCTATACTTGAAATGACGTTTGCTATGACTTACGGTATCTTTTTGACTAACTGACAAATGTTGTGAATCAACTCTCCAAGGTGATCATACGAATAAAAGACTGACACGACCATACTTGTCAATTGCATATTGATCAGGGTTATCAACAAAATTCTAGGCACCGTTACTAGACTGACTCGCGTAGCGCCGCCGGGACTTGTTTGTTAATACAACGTGTGTCCCTCAACATTAGTACTACTACGTTCATCCCGTGACCATGGCTACGTTCGGTGACCAATAGTGTCACCTTAACCTCTAGTCCACTGTTATAATACTATAATGATCAGCTTAAACAAACACTTTAACCCAAAGTATTTTGGGAATCATCACCTTGGGGCTCGTTATCCCTACATCTCCGATAAATAAATAATGTTGTAGAAATTAAATGCATTCCTTTTTTACCTGTTACAAGAAAATAATTTTTAGAATCAGTTGCTAATGCTAATGCACAATCACGTTTAGAATGAATAACTGAGAAAGCTTGTAGAAATCCAGCATCAGGGTGATGAGTCCACACTTGTACATATCCTGAATCAAGAGAAACTAACAATGTTCCAACATCAGGCTTAACCGTCCGAGCATTTAAAAATATCATAGCTCATAAACATTTATCATTATGATTCAGATTTGTTTTAGAAAAGTACAATTGCAATACCACTTTACAATACTTTCGTAACTTGTTCAGGTTTTTTTATTTTATACGTTATTTCATCTTTATGGTATCTTATCCTAAATCTATATAACACTGATTAGTCAGCATTGTTTATTACAGCACGTTATTTCTAGAAGTGTAATTTTTATATTATTTTAACATTTCTCATATTATTCTAGATCTTACCTTGACATTGGTTCGTTAACTTTATATTTTCGACACGGTTGACCCATTTCTAGTCTCTAAAGTATTATTTCTCTATTAAAAGTTGCACCACGAATGCTTTTGTTTCGTCCATCCGAGTCCGAACTAGATATGGTCGGTCTTGGTGGACTGCCCAAATTCTCCAGGGACCTGGCATTTCTTAAACTCCCTCGCCGGAGAATTTCTCTCTATAAGGTGTCCTGCTCCCAGGGGTCATCGACGTTGAAGCTGTTCGACGTAGAACCGCTATCGATGCCACCCATGTTCTGCGGTGCTTCTTCCTCAAACTGGGTGGGCGGAAACGTTGCTACTCTGGTCCTCTGTTCTACCAGATTCTGAAGCCCGACGTCGCCCAAAAGGCCCTCCAGAAACCTAGACCTTCGATGGGACGTCTGCGTTCCAAGCACCAATTCGAACGTGTCTCGGCTGTTCGACTGAGTGTTCGACTGAGTGTTCGACTTATCGCAAAGGCCATGCGGATACAGATTCCTCGTGCTAATCTCTGTGATATGAGGCACAGGATCGGTGGATTTTACCCTCCTCAGAGTATCGGTTTCGTGAAAGTTCTTCTTGTCCACGAGGTCAACTTTGTTGTCGCCCAACAGTTGACAAAACGGTTTTCTGAATTCGGCTACTATTCGCCTAGCCTTGTCTATGTCATCCACTTGAATATGTCTGGGCATTTGCCTGGAAATTGGATTCACGTCCAAACTTTGATATTATTTTACTTTGATATTGTTTGTAATGTTACCTGCGATGTAATCATCTGATCCTCCTTATTCTGTTTCGCTAATAAAATTTTTTTCGCCTTTTTAACCGATCTTCGTGCTAATTTTCTAACAATTGCTTTCTCTGCGATCTTTTCTTTTTCTGCAGATTCAGTTTTTCTTTGCGCTTTTCGTGCTGCCCGTTCAAAGGCCTCAATTCTCCCTTTTACGGACACTTTGGCGTCTGGATCGAATAGAAAATTCGATTTATACGCATTTTTTTTCATTTCATTTTTAATTTCCTATTTCGTAACATTTAAATTAGACATTTTCCCTTCAGGGGATGGCTCATCTTTTGTGAGTAATTGTTCAAACTCTGTGATTCTCATCGCTTCTTTCAGCTGCTGAATCATCTCCTGCAATGTTATTGACGACCGTGATGTAAATTTATATGGTTTTGTTGAAACTTCGAGTGTTGCATCTTTACTCGATCTCGCAGATCTGTTCTGCCGCTTTTGTCGTTTTTTAATTTCCTGTTTCTTCTGTGAGTCTGTGTCTTCTGTGAGTAATTCATCAAACTCTTTGTTTCTCGTCGCTTCTTTCAGCTGCTGAATCTCCTCCTGCAGAGTTATTGGCGACCGTGTTGTAAATTTAAGTTCATTATTTTTTCCTATACTACTAACCAAGTTTTTATTAATTACTACAGTTTCGTTTAATTTTATTGGTGATAAAGGTTCTACAATTGCGGTAGCGTTCATCATCTTTTGCGTATAAGTAGAATCGATGTCCATCAAGCTGGTCGTTAATACATTTTTCAATATCCAAGCAATAATTATGTATATTCGATATATCTTTGGTAATCATTTCTTTAATCTCCTTCTTTGATCTAGTATCCATATTTAAAATCTACAAATAAATTACATGTATTTAATATATACAATAAACTATACCTTTTAATAATACGTACCATAATTTAATATTATGGTTGAAATTATGACATATATAGCAATTAATACATATACATTGTGTTTAGTTTTATTAACTTAGAAGCACATGTAAATTAAAAAAAAATATTTATATGAAACAATAATAAAATTATGAAATAACGTTGAGAATAGAATCTAGTTTAATTACACATATATACCCTCTTAATAATTCTGTTCGTATCAATTTTATTAAATTTACAGTGAAGCTTACAATTACACTAATGTCAATGAATATTAACGTATATGTTTGTTATTACACTAAATAAAAATGAAAGTACTGTAATGAAAAATACAATATACTTTAATGGAAGTAAAATAAGTAAATAGCAAAGTTATTAATATTATTATATAGCATTATATTATGTTATTATAATATTTATTAATATTTACTTACTTTGTACGTTTGCATAAAAACTAAAAATTTTTTAATATAAACTTTTATAACAGAGATAAAGCAAGTCACAGAAATTAGTATCTTTCAATGGCAAAATGCGTTCAAGGAAGTGTCACAAGCGGGACTGTGCCAGTTTTCCTCCTTGAAAGTATATGTAGCGGCACATGAGCTAGAGGACAATTCTAATACTATTTCTTGTTGTCATTGAAAACTTTTTTGGCTGTATTGCATCTTCTCTTATAGAAAGATGATGCTGTGAATGTGTCTGTGATGTACCCGCGATCTTCCTTGAAATCAAATAGAGAAATAAAGAATAAAGAAGAAATAATGTAGATGTCAGATGCTGCTGAGGTACTGTCGTATTTTCTTCCTATAATATAGAAAAAAAAGACAATAAAAATATAAAATAAAAAAGTACCGTTTTTGAACGGCTTAAATTAAATTACAAACTGTAATATTAAAAATGTAAACCCAATACAAAATATGGTATGGCTACGTCGTACCGTGGTTTAACGGTACTTTTGCCAAAACCACTTACAAACAGAAATTCATTGTTTATTGTGAATACACATATGTAATTTATATTTTTCTTGGACAATAAACATTATATAAGTCGGGTTGCGTTATGATTAGGGTTGGGGTTAGGGGCGTGAAACGAATCTTCATTTGGATTAAACATTGTTGTTATGCAATAGAGAAGATATTCAATAGTGCAAATACGAGTATTATAGAGTTTGACAAATAACCGTGGTAATTAGATACTCGAGATGATAATGACAATGATCCTAGGTTCAGTAACGAATCCGCGGTCAAGGGGATAGCGAACTTATGATTTTCGTCAAAGTCTAAGTTGGACTATATATCGGAACGTGAGATATTCACAGATCGCGAAGACACCACGTAATTCGCTGATGAGATCGTACGAGAGAGTGTTTCTCCGTCCCGGTGACGCTGCAGAGGAAGACTATATGGGGTGTGTCTAATAACACGAGATACTCCGATTCGTCGAGGAAAGCCTTCGTTCGAAACGTGAGGGAAATTGACCTTGCTGTTAATTGGTCAATTTCCATGTTGGTGGCTAGAAAAGGATGCTAGCCGTCCTTGTGGGAAAGTTGCTAGCGGGAAGCGCTATTAAATATGAACTCTCCATTCTTGAATTGAATACTATCATTAAAATTGTGCATTTAATGAAAATCAATCTTTTATTACTTTGGGCTTTCAAAATAATTAACATTGTCATTAAGAACAAATTATGATATTTTATGTGTTGTTCTACAAGGGATTAAACGAAGGTTTCCTCGAGTCACAATATCGATGAAACCGTTCTAATGGTAAATCGCATCGAACTGCGAGTAGAATGCATGCTGGTTCCTTGGACTCATTCAATCATGTCATAAAGTAATAGATCTGAATCGACATGAGTAACTGATGGAATTACGCAGAATTTTTTAACAGAATCACTGCTGCTATTTATTACACTCATGCGTGTAACCTGAGTATACACTTTCGAGAGGTGCGGTAGTGATTATTATTGGCCTAGATCGCGTCTTTACGAGTGTAAACGCGATCGTCGATTCGATAAATCTAAAGAAAGTGTGTGTGTGTATGACCTTTTTTTTTTATTTAAATTTCACATTCACAATTTGTCCAATTTGGACATTTGGTAGAATTTTTTATCTGTTTGGGGTACCATCTGCGTGTTTGTTAGGATATATCCTTTGTGAGATCTGCTGGGTGTTTCCTTTTTAGTCTTCTTTCTATGGTTGTGTTGATCGTTTCCGCTGCCAGCCGGTTCGGGTGCGTTGCTATTCTTTCTCTATACCTTCTTGCGAATCTGTTAATCTCTTCCTTGACCGTTGGTATTCCAAGGTCTTTCCGCATGTCCTCGTTTCTAACGTACCATGGGGCGTTTACTATTGTTCTAAGAATTTTAGCTTGGATTGTCTCTATTTTACCTATATGGCTCATTGCTGCTGTTCCTCAAAGTGGTATTCCGTACGTCCAGATTAGTTTTATGATCGTTTTGTATATTTTTAGTTTGTTTTCTATGCTTAGTTTGGATTTTCGACTTGTTAACCAATACATTTGTCTCCTTGCTATCTGTATTTTGTCTATTATAGATTTAATACGCTGTTTCCATGTGAATCGTGTATCTAAGTGGAGTCCTAGGAATTTGACTTGCCTTGTTTGTATTATGTGCGTGCCGTTCAGTATAATGTTTGGTGGTATCTGTTTTCGCAGTGTGAATGTAATGTGGTTGCATTTATCGGGGTTTGCTTTAATTTGTTTAACTTGAAGCCACTTTTCTATTTTTGTGATATGTTCTTGTAGTAATGCGACTGCTGTTGCAGGGTTAGTGTGCCTAACTGGTACAGTTGTATCGTCCGCAAATGTCAGTATTTTGCTATTGGTAGTTGTTGGTATGTTGGCCGCGTATAGTGTGTATAGAATTGGTCCTAAGACGCTTCCTTGCGGAACCCCTGCCTTGATGTCTTTAACTTCAGAGTATGTGTCTTTAATTTTTACTACGAAGGTTCTGCTGCTTAAGTAAGATTTAATTAAATGGTACATCTGCTCCGGGAATTGTTTTCTGATTGATTGAAGTAGACTTTCGTGATTTATTTTGTCAAATGCTTTCTCGTATTGTTTGTTTTCTAATGCTAGAATTATTTCATTTGTGAGTCTGTGCATTTGCTCTATCGTGGAGTGTTTGTTTCTGAATCCAAATTGGTGATCTGGTATTAATTTTTCCTTCTCTATTATTGGTTTTAAGCGGACTTAAATTATTTTTTCTAGTATTTTGGAAAACACGGAAAGTAGTGATATTGGTCTGCAAGATGCTGTTTCGTGTGGGTCTTTGCCTGGTTTAGGTAACATTATGACCTGTGCTAGTTTCCATAGTTTAGGATAGTATTGGATTCTTAATATTGCATTGTAAATTATTGTGATTAGTCGTATCACTTTTGGAGGAAGGTTTTTCAAGATTTTACCATTGATTAGGTCGATTCCTGGTGCTTTATTGTTTTTTGTTTTCTCGATTATGTTTGTAATTTCTTGTGCTGTTGTTTTAAGTATGATGTAGTGTTTGTCAGTTGAGGTGCTAGTGGTTAACGCATTCTCGTCGGTATGACAATTGTGGATGCTATTATTGATGTTATGTGGTGTAAATGTGTTGCTTAGGTGGTTGGAAAATGCTTTAGCTTGTTCTTCGTTGCTTCTTGCCCGTGTATTATCTGCTTTTCTGATTGCTGGGTCTAGTTTTATTGGCTTCTTTATTTTTTTGTGGCTTTCCATAGGGAGTAGTTGGAGTTCTCGTGCGCAGATAGTGACTCTATGAATTTTGTGAACTCATTCTTATTGTGTTCTTTTATTTTGTTTTTAATTTCCTTTGCAAGTTTATTTAGGTGTTTTTTATTTTCTTTTGATCTATGTTTTTGCCATTTTGCTTTCACTTTTCTTTTTTCTCCAATTATTTCGAGGATTAGTTGATTCAAGTATGGTAGTTGCCCATGCTGCTTCCTGAATAGTTTCTGTAAGTGTTGTTACTGCTTGTTCGATGTGTTCAGGTGTTTTCAATGGGATGTTATAGTTGATTTTGTTCTCGATTATTTCTTTAAATGTTTGCCATTTGGTGGTTTTATTGCATAGTGTCTCTGAATTGTTATAAGTATTGGTTTGTTTCTGTATGTAATAATTATGCGTGTATGATCGGAGCTAAGCTCAGGACTGGGTGCTATATTTAGTTTATTTGCATTTAGTCCCTTTGTAACTGTAAAATCAAGTAGGTCAGGTATTTTGCTCAGGTCTGTCGGCCAGTATGTCGGTCTTCTTGTGGATAATATATTGAGGTTATAATTTCTGATGTATTTTTCCAAGGTTCTGCCTCGAGGTGTGGTGATTCTTGATCCCCATAGTGTGTGCTTTGAGTTATAGTCTCCCGCTGCAATATACTTGTCACCTAAATGTTAAAAGTACTCTTCCCACATTTGTGATGTAATTTTGTGTCGCGGTGGTACACATACTGCTGACAACTGTAAATAGTTGCTGCTAGTTTGTACTGTAACGGTGGTTGCTTGGATATATTCCTTACAAACTTGGCTGTGTAAATGGTGTTTAATGTCGTTTCTTATTATTACTGCGGTCCCTCCGTGTGCTTTTCCTGAGGGATGCTTGGTATCATATATGGTGTAGTACGGAATTTTTAAATAGCTTTTTTAGTGAAGTGTGTTTCTGAAGCAATTAGTATATCGATATTATTGTTGTACAGGAATCTTTTAGTTTCTAGGGTCCTTTGTTGTAGGCCGTTAGAGTTCCAGGCTGCTATTTTAAGCGTGTCCATTTTTATTTTTTGCTTAGCGTGCTTGTGAGTAGTTTTAGCATGAGTGTGATTTGCTGCGTTTGCTGTTTAAGGATTGCGTTTTGTTCACTTATCATTTTTGCTAACATTTCCGTGTTTTTAATGGATAGCTTTATCAGTTCTTTGATTTCCGTAGCGTCGTCGATGTTATTGTTCTGGTTTTGATTATCTAAGGGCGTTGACTGTTTGGCTACTTGTGCATAGCTTCGACTACCAAAGGTGTTGGTATTATTATGGTTGACGTTCATTACATGCTGTATGTTTGTTGATGTTTCAGTTACTGTGTTATCCTGATGTGTGTGAGAATTAGTGTATATCCTGTTACGAGGCGGCGGAAAAAGTTTACCTTGGAGTTGTTTTCTTACTAAACAGCCTTTGTAACTAGCTGGGTGATTTCCACCGCAATTGAAACATTTTACATCATTTATTTTTCCCGTGTGTGGGCAGTTCACTGTTAGGTGTTTTCCTGCGCATTTGACACACGCCGGGTTCCTGTTGCAGTAATTTTTAGTATGCCCGTATTGTTGACACCGCATGCATTGTGGTTTATAGTTCTTGCTTGGTGGCCAATATTTGCTAATTCGTCACTTAGTTTTTTTGTGTTAATTTTTGCATGCAGTCCTCTTATTACTACTTTGTAGCTCCTTTCCGATTTGAGAGTGTGGCATATAGCATTCTTTCCCCTTAATTCTTTTATCACTTTTCTATAATTTCCTGGTGTGTTTGTTTGGATTTTTATCTGTTCTAATTTTCTTTGTTTTATTGTGTAATTATCCTTTCCAACTATATTGTTTAGTTGATCAATAAGCGGGTCTATTATTTGCTCCTCAACAAATATTGGTGGTGGTTTATTGAGTTGTGGTATTGCTTGTTGGGTCGTCGTCTAATTCTTCTGTTAGCGAGCTGAAGGTGTTTCTTAGCGGTAATTCTTGCAGCCATCGCTGCTTTTCCGTATCTAGATTACCTGTTATTTTTCTTTTTTTGTTATAGCTGGCTACCTTCCAGCTTACGTCCTGATGAGTTGTATCTTTGTTGGTTTCCATGTCAACTTCAATTGTGGCTGAGCAGTCCTGTCCTTGGTTTGTTTGTTGACTTGTTTTTGATGTATCTGTTGTTTTGTATATGTAGTATTGATCTTCTTTGTTTATAATTTTTATTGTTGTAATTTTTTTCATGGTAGGTTTGCTAGTCTTCTTAATGGAAGACACGGATTTCCACCATTTGGCTATAGGCGTAGCCGTTCTTAACATTCTCTTCCCCACTTGCCGCACTTTTCTGAAGCACTAATTTGCACGTCCAGTTAGCTCGGCTGCTCGAACAGTACTGATGAACGACGAACCAATATGCACTAAGAGTAAGTCGCACTTTCTTTATGGGGTTTTCCTTTTCTTTGGTGCTGTAAATAAAAGTGTATTCCTATCTGTAGTAGCAGAATCTCTCTCTCTCTCTGTATCGCTATCCCCTCTACACACTTTTCAGGTAATCCAGAGTGAACGTAACCAGTACAGGACCGATAAAGTTACAATCCACAGTAAAAATGATAAAGATGACTGTACATTACATTCAGAAAAATTTGTACGAATAAGATAATGCAGATAAACAGTGTATGTACATATGATTGGCAATTAAAGAACATACACATATTCATTGTAATTATTTGTAAAGTCAAATTATACTAAATATGACAATTATTTATAAAGAAAAGGCGCAGTTGCTTTTCTCTGATGCACCGATGCACAAAAGTGTATAAAATTAGTTGCATATTATGCACCACCTGATACCATTCAACTTTCATTTACGACATCTACTTGTATCCTTAACCGTTTAGAAGATACAGCCTAGTCCATTTGTGTGGGACACTCTGTATATGTGTACATATTTGATGTGGAAATTGTAACATTCTTAAACATTTTTATTGGAAATTGTAATACATATTTATCAATGGCTCATGATTAATATTCATTTAAACAGTATTTATCAACACCAAATGAAATACTGTACATGTAACATTATCATTTCCGCGATATCTATAATCCTATCGATTAAATCTAAAAGAACAAGAAATGGGCTAGATGGGGGAATAAAACCATGAATTATGATTTCTGGTCTCATTTGTACTGATTTATCGAATTTCAAAATAAAATATCATAAAGGACATAAAATTCAAGAAAGACCGAATATTTTTTCACCGCTACAACATGCAAGTCTCCTAACATTGTTCAATTAACGTACGTTCTTATTCGATAATTACTATCTCATATTACCATCTGATATAAAATTATCTTTTCTTTTCGATCAGCTGTTTGTTTATCACATTTGGCAGTAGCTCAATCTTTCGAAAGCAATTTACCATTAATCATTGGTTCAGTTTGATATAATTTGTTCTATTTACACATTTTAATGTTTTGGTTTTCTTTTGTACAGAGTATTTATTCGAGGAAATTTTGGTGGCATTGACGATTGATGATCGATGCAATACAAATGTAATGACATTTTATTTATTTTAATTAAACAAACATATTTATAAGTTTGTTTCTTCTTTCGAGTAGATAATTAATCATGTTTATTAATTCCATATACATCATTAACAAATAATTCATAATATTAACTCCACTAATACGGAATATGACAAAATTATAAATAATTTTTATGATTTATTAAGAGCATTAAGATGGAGAAAGACAGAATTAATCACTTCTCTTCATTTCGAATACATTGAAAGAGACAATATTGAGACAGATAATCTACCAAGTACATCAGGCGAGAAGTTCCGTTCTATTGTAAAGAATATTCTCACAAAATTATTGATTCCAATACATTAGGATATACAAAACCTTATCAGATTGTTTTTTGTTGAATGTGTCTGTTGCAAGTAATTATATAATGCGAACAATATATGGCTCTTAACTTTTGTCGCAAAATTTCCCGATTCAGTATTAATCTTACACAAGTCTAACTGAAAAAAACGTTTATGATAGCAATTTCATATATACACTGTCATCTTCTTACACTATTTTTAATTTCGTCCAATATATCTCAGAAAATAAAAAATATACAGTAATATGCAAGCGATCACAATGTTTCTCAAATTCTGACTATAAGTGTATATCAACTTTATTTTTATTGCTCAACTCTGGTCCATATATCAGTCTCTCAAGAGACTGCATTATCAAACATATACACTTAAGTTCCCCGGACACCAAACAGGGGAGATAAAGTTGCAGATTCCGCCATTGCTATACCGACGAACAAGAGCAATAATGGGAGCGCAGGCCCATTAATTAATTCAAAAGCATGTACAAGACGTTGAAAACTGAAAGAGTGCAGTTCTTTACATTCAAACCACGGGAGAACCATATAAATGGGGTTGTAAAAAGTATGTGTGAGAAGCACTTCCCGCAAAACGTCTTCGAAGAACTAGTTTTATCATTATTCAGATCAAAGTTGTTAAAGTGGACAGACTCGAAACTAACCATCTTCTACAAAACAATACAAAACTCGACACGTTTATCATGAAACTATCACTTGGAAGTGCGATAATGAGTCTGTTCCAGAGGCACTATATGCTCGGCAACATAGTGACATGAGATATATATAAAAGAAATCCTACAGACTACAATGCAAGAACAATGGATTACGTTGCAGTGAACTGCAATAGTAAAAGAATAGAATAAGGTGCGTAAAGTGTGTAGGGCGATCACGCTCCGAACCCATGCCCGATAAACAGATATACAGTTGTGAGCCAACAAACGAAGAACAGGAAGTCAGGTCCTATACAGAAGATACTCGATTCTGAAATGACAGAGAAGCGGAGGAAGAGTAAAATAAAATCCTTCAACAACTTCGTATGCCCGCCAAAGTGCTTCACACATTTTCACTCCTTTACGGACAATACACCTGATCAAGGTAATCGCTTGTCTCAGTAGAGAGCACGATGAGTATGGACAACATGGTGAACCTGATGGACAGCATAGACCCCTTCAAGGAATTGTTCCATGTTCATTTGACGGAGATGAACGCATTATCGCTAAGATAGCACGGATAAACTCTGACAGATTTACCACAAGTGACTTTGGACGTCTAACAAACTTCGAAATTTCGAAATGCAATAATGCGCTTGTCTCTAATAATCGTAGGTTACTATTGTTGCAGCCCCTGCAAGCTCTCTCGTTTGAAGTGATTTTGCTGGCAAAGACGAAGCTCACGGAGAGGCATAAGGTTCCGTTCAATGGTCTTCGCTTCGAAAGGCTGTGACCACTTGAACTCAAAATTCGAGGGCGGAACGACTTTATCATATAATTCATTTCGATTAGCATGGCATTTAACTTTGAAGCGATAGTCACTAAACACGTACAGACAAGGGGAAAATGGAGCTTTCAGTTGTCACGATAAACCTAGCAAACAACGCGGTTTTTCATATATTCTATTTTCGTTGCAGGCTCTTAAGTTTGTGTCTTGTTACAACGTCTTTGCCGAAGAATGAGACGCGCGTTTCAAAAAGCTCTATCCGTGCGATACAATTTTATTATGCCCGGTGGTGTTTATAACACGAGACACGTTCCCTGGTGCAGCACGTTAAATAATAGCAGATACGAGAACCTGTGACACTGATTTATCGAGTGACAGGTGGATCTGGTCGTCCAGTTCAGTGACACCGATTTTGATGGCATTTGATTTGTCAAGGCGCAGTCGTTGTTGGATTTGGTACTCCCGGAAAAGCTGGATATTTTTCTGCACCGAGCTGTCAGAATTTGTTATCTCTGTCCACAAGGATAGGAGCACTGAGATAACAGTCAGCAGTATACAGTAAGCAGAAGTAGAGATCATCTTCCAAACCATAAATAATAAATATTCCTTCGGCCCTAGAAGCCTCCATTCCAGTTCTCATATAGGAATACAAGTGCTTTGAGAGATGTCTGGATTCCCGCATCGGAGGTTTGCTTCAAAACAAACACAGAATCTCCCACATCTTAAATCGGCTGAAGAAGCGCTTCGGCACACTATGTTACTCTATCCGATCGTTCATGGAACACGGCAAGTGCTATAGAGCCATAAAAAGGCGTATCAGGAAGGCCCCTGATAGATTCACGAGTTCTCTTGATCCAAAGAATTAAAGATTCCAAAAGCATGTTTCCGCAAATTAGACGAATGCTGGGCAACAGGGCTAACCTCGTGATCTTCCTCTCAAATGTTCTTCACACGATTCTCACCATCTTCCACAAATGAACATCTTCCTCACCTAGTGTTACACAGCAGAAGATGCATCGTTACTGGTACCAAGCCGACAAAGAAGTCGAGATCATGACGTCTCCGCTGCCGCTGGCTCCCTAGAACTTACTAGTAACGCAATGAGACGCCAAGAATAAACGTGTACGCAACACGTGCTTCTGTTATTCTCGATCGTGTGCCGTGATTTCCTTTCAAATTATGAACTGTTCTTTGTACAGGTCCTTAACTACTATTGCGCTCGCGTGCTATTTCATCACTTTAAACTTGTTAAACTTTTATCATTCGTTACAATAGCATTTGTTATTTGTATGTAGCGAAGCATTCTTTGTCCGGTCCAAGACTACTGGGTACGAACTTTGAATGTGTGCGCCGAAATGTGTGTGGAGATCTTCTCAGATTCCCAAATTTCATAATCTTGAAAATTCAGATCTTCGTTGAATCGGGGCCGCTGGAACAAGGTCTGTTCCTTTACCCGAGAAAACAGGGCTAATAACCGCTCTGGCTCCGATGTCTCAGAGAATTATTTCACATCGGTAGATTCATTAACTATTCCATTTACGTTTCTGAATGGGGAAAGGTTATCTGGCTTTAATATCTTCAACACAGTACCAATATAGCTCCCGCAAAGGTACACATTCTTCTTCTCCTTGATCATCGATGATCTCTTGAACCTGCGTATTTTCCTAAGATATGGAAGATGGGGAAAGTGGTTCTCTTGCTAGGGAAGGATAAGAACAAACCAAATCCTGCCAGATACAGATCAATGAGTTTGCTGTTTGCAGAGTATCCATTAGTAAGGTCTCTGAGAGCGCGATACAGAGACTCATACTGTTTTATTGTAAAGACGCTTCCATTCTTTTCGATCAGCAATTTGGCTTCCCGGTCAAATACAGTAAGGTCCACGCAATAATAAAATCTGTGCCAGGCGTCTGCTGGTAGGAAAACTCTCCTCATAGACCTAGAAAGGACTTTTGACATGTTTCGATCGAGCGGTTTGCTATAAAAGCTAATACGATACGGTTTTCCTAAACATCTATTTCAGATGATTTGGTCTATTATCTCCGGAAGATGTCTCATTGGATGGCAAGTTCGAATGTCGCCTTCGGGATGAATGACGGGCTGCAACAGAGAACGTTCAACATCTCCATTCTGTTTAATTTGTTATTTAGTCATGCTTTGAGCCTCCTCCATCTCAATAGCGGTCTTAACCCATGTGCGCTGGTATTTGCTGATAACTTCCCGATTTACGCGGCGGCAATGTATTTGCCAAAAATTAATTCCAAGCCACAAAAAGTTTTCGATCGAATTATTGTTTACTGTGGTAACTGAAAGTTCCGTATAAATACTAGAAAGTGCGAGCCTATTCCTTTCAGGTCGTACATGTCTAGACATTTTAACTTCAATCCGTTCCGCTTAAGAAAATGGTCAAATATCTCGATATATATTTATATTGAAGATTACAGATTACACAGCATATTAAAACACAAATGTAAAATAAATCAGAAGACTCTTATAGCAAATAATGGTTCGTTCTTTTCAAAGCATCTTTGCGTGAAGTGTAGTCTTCTGCTGTACAAATTGCTGGCAATAATCCAATCCCGATTTATGCCTGTCCAATTTGGTTCAATGTCACAACGTGCCAGATGGACCAATTCAGGAGTTTCACACGGAAAAGCCCGAGGCATTGCATGGGACCGTACCCCTCGAGCTATTATACATATCAATAAAAATATTTTACATAATTTTATATACTATATATATGTCTGAGGCAGGTTGGCACTTGGGCGTTCGATGAACCTTTACTTACTTTACCGTCGCGAATGTAGCCAATCTCTATCAGTACGAATGTGGACACTACCAGAGGCTACGAGTAATGGTAATAGGATGGTCGAGATGATGGTGACAGCGAATTCAGGTTCGACAACGAATCCACGGTCCGCGGGAGGACTCGTATCAACGTGCTACTCGATTCGGGTAACTTCCCGATAACTCAATCGTCCAACGACTCACTAACTAACTGACTAGCTCTAACTCTCTCTCTAACTCTGTCAATCCAAAAGAGGCTGTCCTTATATACTCCTGTACCCGCTTCTCGGGTTAATCTTTGTTTTAAGGAGAGCCATATAATCATTTCATACCTCTGTCAGGTACAGGTCCCTCCCGTGACCGTAGCTACGTCCGGTGACCTGCCATGTCACTTCGAGCCCAAACCCATCGTCATAAAGTCAGATTGGAACATTAAGACTATTTCTTATTTTTATTACTTAAGGGCGGCTATAGTGAAAGTTTGGACTAGTGTATTGGGGTTTGTCCCAACATTCCGGACGGGAAATCCCGCTGTCTTTCCTTCTCCGACATATAAATTGCACATAGCTTTTAAATTCCTTGTATCTGTAGGACGCGGTGAGAGCGCCATGGACTCTTAGTTGTCCTGTTCATGTTAGAATTAGTGAAGAAATCATAGAGCCAAAGCACGTCTAATCGTTGTTCAACTTTGATGGCGATTTATCTGATCCAAATCATTACTTATATCATTTTTTTAAATGAATTCAAAGTAAAGTATGCACCATCTATATTCCTCTTCAGGAGTAATATTTTAATAAAACCGCGAACATGTATAAACTACGATAAATAATTTACGAATGGAACTATAATGCATTTTTATATGCTACTAAAAATACCTACACTTCCTTATATGCAGTGTGATGGATCCTCGCGAAAGAGATGGCATTTGTCAGTTATTTGTTATTTGTATCAATATAGAAGTGTAACGACACTAGTAGTTTAGTACGGGAACTGCTGGAAATTTTAAGAATAATCACCATTTTGGGCAACTTGTCTGAAAGCTAATTTCTCTACGATTTGGATGATATTGAAATATGTTGCGAGGCTCAACGTTATGGACAATTTTTTCCAATACATAGAACTGGCGATCGTTATTTTACAAATTATGTATAAAAAATGTACAGACGAAATTACCCATCAGCTTTGCTAATAGGTAATATTAACCCTTTTGCTCTTAATGCCAGATATATCCGGCATGTACGATGTGACGCGATAAAATCGCTTGTTCTTTGTGACTGCAAGACGGGTTACATTCAAGACTTTCTTATTTATACGGAGGCTGGTACTACTACAGGATCCGAACATAAGGACTGTGGTAAATCAGGAAGTATTGTAATGTTCCTCCTAGAACCATATTTAGGTAAAGGCCACACCCTTTACGTCGACAATTGATACGCAAGCCCCGCATTATTTGGTATATTACATAAAAATTTTACAAATGCGCGTGGCACTGTAAAAGAGAGGAGAAAGGGATTGTCAGAAATGAAAAATTACAAAAAGGAGAGGTGTGCTTTCGCTATGTCTGCAAATATATTAGCCATAATATGGCACGATAAAAAAGAGATTTTCATAGTTTCAACAATACGTAAAAAAGAATTTGTGGATGTATCAAAACACTACAGTGCACACAAAATTTTACAGAAACCATCTCGTGTACACGACTATAATAAATTGATGGGTGCTGTATACGGGACCGTCACGGTCATCAGCACTATAAATTTTACTCGCAAAACAACGAAATGGTACAAAAGAATATTTCTTCCATTGTATTGATATGTATTTATGGAATTCATATTGTTTGTACAAATTGAAAACCAACAAAACAATATCAATTGAGAAATTTTAACTGAAATTAATAGATCAAATTTTAATGAAATAACAGAAAAAACAACCTAACACTCTATTACATCCAGAAATAATCACTCATCAAGACTCGACGGAAGACATTTTCCTTCACTTTATGAAGCTACAGGAACAAATAGATCACGGAGATGTGTTGGGTGTGCGAGAAACGATAAAAGACGAGAATCTCGTTATCAATGCCAAGAATGTGATGTTGGCTTGTACGTGTTTGCATGTTTCAAAACATATACAGTGATTAATAATTTAATTCAGTATGATATGTTTTGAAACATGTCGTCAGCGAAGGCCAGGATGGGGATTTCGGTCCGCCGTAGCACCGCGACTGAATTGGACCCTGCGCCGAAAGCGTACGCACTGCACGTGGACAATTTATCTCGGAAGAAAAGGGACTTTTCTTTAAAAAAAAATATACCCATAACTTCTACATAAAGGATTATTTAATGGGTATGAAGAGTCTGATTAACGATTGAAAATAGTGAATGAATAATATACAGTGATTAATAATTTAATTCAGTATGATATTATTCATTCAACCTAACCCCATCCTGGCCGTCGCTGACGACATTGTTTTGCTTGGTGAAGATGAGAGGGTACCGCCGGTAACGTGTACGCAGCGTGGACGTGGGGAATGGTCCCCCTGACGCGGCGTTCATGGCTAAACGGAGTGTGGCGACGAAGGAATAGAAGACATTATAATATACCGTACCGTGAATATGAGGATTGTAACACTTATGTATAAATAAAGGAATCCGTTCCTTTGGTATCTGTTGACGACCTGGCAATGAAACGGATTATGAGTTGGAATAATTGGACTAATGTATAGATCGCACATAAAAATTAATGTCGGAATTGCAAGTTTGAATAATGCCTCGAACGCAGCGCTTCTCGGTCCTAGAATCATGGCGCAGTAGATGGATGGCAGGTTTGCTTGTCCGGCCTGTGAGGAAAGGGAAGTTCACCTTTTCTTCATGACGCTATCAGACCTGGACAGCCACCTTGGTCAACATCACACGGATGCTCGCAACTAGGGGATGTTTTAGGATTTAATCGAAGGCATGTGTAACGAGGACAAGACCAAAATCAAAACAAAAGATAATATAAGTGTCGAGATCAAGACCCTTAGAGGAGTGAAGCAGGGTGACCCTCCGTCGCCGCTGCTATTCAATCTATGCCTAGAACCGCTGCTGAAAATAATAGAGAAGCAAACCGGTGGCATTAATTCCAGTCATGTGAGAAAAGTACCATTCCTGGCTTTCGTTGACAACATAGTCCTATTTGATGAAGATGAGAAGGAGGAACAACACCAAAGGGGTATGCTCCATGATTACCTGAAGGGCCTAGGAATGACCATATCGGGAGAAAAGAGCCAAACTTTCCAGATGGTCGCGAAAAGGGACACCTGGTTCGTAAAAGAACCACGGATAAGGCTCGAAAATACCAACATACCAACTGTTGATCCAGGTGAGGCCTTCAGGTATTTAGGCGCCAAAATGGAGCCTTGGAAGGGTATCCATTGTGGCATTATAGTGCCAGAAATTTCAAGCGTGGTCAGAAGAAACGCTCTCTCTGAAACCATTCCAGAAAATTGAACTACTAATTAAGCACACCTACCCTCGATATATTTACCATATAAATGCTGATAAATCCACCAAGCGACAGTGTGATAGAACTGTTGGGCAGCGGAGTCAGGCAAGAAATAAATGCCACATTATATCTGGTGCCTTCGGCAGCCACTGGTTTTTTCTATGCTATGCTCCAAAAGCTGATGGGGGACTAGGCTTATCGAGGTTCGAACAAATTATCGAACTCGGTACCCTAAAAAGTGCGATAAATCTTAAGAACTCGATTGATCCAGCGGCATCTAGTCTGATTAATGAAGAGAGCGATAAGAAATTAAAGAAAATAGCGAGCTCCCTGAGAATCAATTGATCGGCCACTTCTGAGGACATATAAAAGGCCAGAAAGAGACTGAAGCGAGCACATGTTAAGCAATGGTTAGAGTTAAGAAGTCAGGGCCATGGAGTTAATGACTTCTCAAGGAATAAAACTGGCAACGTGTAACTTGAGGAATGTAATTTGCTCAAGCCGTCGAGATTCATCGATGCCATAAGACTTAGGACAAACACCTTTGGGACGCGGACTGTATTGGCACGGGCCGACAAATAAGTAGACGTAGCTTGTAGAAGATGTCGTGCCCAACCGGAAACCCTCGGACACATCTTAGTCCGGTGCCAATACCCTTAAGAATTGAGTGGTACGATGAGGTGAAATCAATCCTCGCCGACAAACTAATGAGAAATAACGAAGTATTTGTCGAACCTACATTGAGAGTAGGGGGTAATCTGCTCAAGCCGGACCTCGTAGTTAAAAACGAGGAACGGAATCTCGTGGTCGACGTCACCACCCGCTACGAGAATAAAGATTACCTCCTTAAAGTGGAAAAAGAAAAGATCGACAAGTACTTCCCATGCCTAAACTATCTACGATGGAGAGGTTTTATCCGTGGTCCTGGGCAGTAGAGGGGCGATAACGCCGAATACAGAAATAAACATAAAACATATGGGAATTACTGAAAGTGAAACCAAAACAATCGTGACGAACGCCTTGTGAAGCTCCATTAAGATATGTAATAAATTTTTAGATGGGTCTCAGGGAACCCATTTTATTTTATTATCTAAATTATTTTATTCATGTATGTTATTTATTTATTTATTTATTCTTTTATATTCTGACATAAATGAATTCGGATAACAATCTTTTATCGAATGACAAATCTCAAATTATTTATTTATAGAGTATTTATTTATTTTTTAAAAGAGATAACGTCTACTATTTATAAATTAACTATATTTATGTATGTATGTATTTATTTATTTATTATCTATTTGCCGTGTTAATTGATTTATCAATTTCAAGACAAATATTAGTTGCTAATCCCTACGAGCGGGTACCTCGGAAGTATGGGCCTCGTTTTCGGGGTTCCACAGTTCGGGTATAAGCAGCACGCCGCTATTTAACGGTCGTGCTGTGGGTCCCTTTGAGAGTCATGGTTGCTCAAGGGCAGGAGAGACTTCTGTCTCCCCTGCTTAAGTCGTACATCTACCACATCGTGGTACCGCCGGTAACATGTGCGCCGCGTCATCGTGGAATTTGTCGCCCGCACGCGGCGTTCATGGTTAAACGGAGTGTGGCGACGAAGGAGCGAAAGACAAATTATGTTCCAATTATAAATCGACTTTCCGATATAACGGTTCTTACAGTGAAGTTATGAAACTTAAACATCAAAACAAAGGAATACGTTCCTTCGATGGGAATCTGTCGACAGACTGGCTTTTATTGGATAACGGAATGGTTAATGATTGGATGTTTGTACAGAATTCAAAATTCACGTTCTGCAATTGTTAATAATAGCAATGCAACCTCGGACGCAGCGCTTCTCGGTCTCGGAAGCGTTGTGGCGGATTCATCCGCTTTGGAGGGGGCCACGCTTGATAACGTATGCACGGTCACGGACTCCGAATCAGTATTCAAAGTTATCGTCCCATTGGTGGGGGACAAAATAGCTTGCCTAGTCTGCGAGAAAAAGGAAGCCCACCTTTTCTTCCTGAACTTAACAGACGTGGACAAGCACCTCAAAGAACATTATTTAGTAACCCCCATCCAATGGGAATGTGTTACTTGCGGGAAGCTCCATGGGGCAAGATGCCACATATCATGGTGTAAAGGCTCAACGCAAAGTAGTGAAGGTTTATTTAAATGTGATGCTTGCCCCATGAGCTTCGGGACTCAGAGAGGGCTATCGACTCACGAACGGTATGCGCACCCTGCCGTTCGCAATAGAAAAAGAAGGGAAGTGACAGACACCCTAAGTCGAGACCATAGCAGCAGGCTATGGTCAGAAGAAGAGGTTACCCTTTTGAGAGAGCTCGAGCAAAAATATAAAGATTATACACCCCAACCTAGACATCTGCAAACTCTTAACGAGCAAAACGGCTGAGCTGATTACAAACAAAAGAAAAAGGCTAAGAATGATTAACGAAGAAATGAGCCCTCAGGAGGGTACACAAGAGACAGAGGGCGGGTGCGATCTTGCTGACCAGGCAGCGCGCCACTTGGATCGGATAAAGCCGAACTAATGAAGAATCAGTCCGCGCGTGGCGACGTGGCTTGGAGAATGAAATAGAAAAGTCTACCGAGGTTCCTTCTCCGTTGAGAGACATTTATGTCTTATTAAGTAATATTTAGATGGATGATGGAACACACAACCTACTAACGACCAGTCAGGCACAACTGATCAGTTGGTATCGCGAGCCTTGAGCGTTATTAGCGTCTAAAATTGAGGATTATAATAAATGTAAAGAGCGAGGTTTAGTTCACCTTATTTGTTCCACTCAGTACTTTGAATACAACTGTCTTTAACTTCACTGAATTCCACTTAATACTTTGAATATAACTGTCTTTGATTCACTGGCTATCCTATTAAATATAATGGTCACTGACTGAATATTGTTATATGTTGACTCTTAGAATACTGGTGCAAGAGTATCTCTTGAGGATGTTGCTGTCGTAAAGGAAGGTTCGTGGTGGGTGTGTCTTAAGTCTGTTCCTAACTGATCATTGGGTAAAGACGTATGTAGTATCGGGGAAAAGGGCCTAAGAAACATTAAGTTAACTATGAACAATGTCGCGAGAGCCGAGGCGCTATCGGGTCCATCAATGTGTCGTCGGTCTTTTCAAGTGTATAGTTTTGTAGAAAAGGCCCACGTGACCCTGGCAACGTGCGTCTACGGAACACGTGTGTGGCGGGTCTAGGAAAAGACAAAGGGATGCTAGAACGGCCACAGTGAGAGTTGAGAAGTTGCGCAGTGTGAGTCGAGAGGTCAGAGAGTGTAAGTGGAGGAGCCAGAGTATGAATCGGGAAGTTGAGAGCCGAGTATGATAATAAGACGTACAACGATATTGTAATCAGTCTTTTGTATTGAGTATCGCTTATTAAACTAAACTTAACTCTAAATAAAACATCATTACTTGTCATTGCTCCAAGATCCATATAAGTTACCACATATTTTTGGGGGCTCAGCCGGGATTTAGAGTGCCAAGTGACAAGTGAAGGGTTTAAGTGACTGTTCATTCGTGAAAGTGGTATCTCAGAACAATGACTGACTACAATACAGGAAAAGCAAGTTTAACTGACGAGCAGGTGGCCCAGATGCAAATACCTGAGCTAAAAGACGAACTGAGAAGACGACGGCTGAGACTAGCGGGCAGAAAATACGAGCTGGTAGCGCGATTGCTTGCGGCGTTACGCTTAGAGCGGGAACACGGTGCGCGAGAAGACGATCCAGATGACGACGGCGACGACGATTTGGAAGAAGATGACGACGACGACAACGACGACGAGATTGGCGTGGTTGGGGACCGTTTAGACGTCAACGGTCCAGGAAATCGCGATCTCAATAATCAAGACGGCGGAGTTCGGGTAATTCCTCCAGTGATAAGACGAGCCTTAAGCGCGCACAGTGTTAACGCATAAAGACCCTAGAGGACTCGCCAGAGAAATTCGGCGAATGAAATTAGCGCTGACGAGCACATCTGAGGGCAGATGTGATTGTCAGCTATGGCCGAGTGTAGTATCGTGGAAAAAGGCCTGTGGCGGCACTCGATAGCAAATACCATCACACGGCATTAACTAGTGTCGGACTACGGCAGCGCAGTGGTTAGCGCCCTAGGTTACGAACGTTCGGAATCCGGGTTCGAATCCCGGCGACCGGAGTCCGACTTTTCTTCCACGATACAAAAATGAGAAGAGAAGTGACCGTACCCAGCAGCGATATCTACAGCGCTAAGTAGCCCACGATACTACATTAATTAATATTAATCTTATTAATTTAAAATATTACATTATGCTATATCTCATAGTATTTAAAAACATTCCAAACACATATGGGGTGATTTTGGGCACTTCGAACAATATGTTGTAGTTCTTTTCACGTTTTTCCTCGCTTCTTCGCGTGAGACAGTTTGCCTCTTCTTCTTGTAACATAGGGTGCACATCCTTCTTATAGGCTTGCCATCCAGATTCTTACGTATCTCCAAATGGTGGGCCACCTTCGTCGTTTTCTTCCGATGGTTGTCGGGCACAGTATTTTCTGAGGACCATTCGGAAACGAGAATTTCCCGAAGTGCTAATTTCCGATACCACTTGATGCTCTTCCGTATCGTAGTGGCATATGAGACCATCTGGTCACTTCTGTTGATACCAATTTTTCCATTATTATATGCAATTACTGCCAAAGGTTTCTGTTTCGAAGGACATCCGTGATATGTAGAATTTGTACTTGAAATTGTTGAAGTGGTCACCACTTCTAAGAAAACTCTACATCTGGTCTTTTTTAGTTTTCTCAAGCACGGAAGCCATCGACAGCGCGTAGACAAAAGACTGCGACGAAGACAGACCATAAACAGTAGACAGGCGACGTTGGCTTCGGGGTTTTCAGTTATTGGGTAACACAGCTAGCGTGCGGATCTGCATCAGCTCAAATTGTATTCTTACCTATAATTACACTTCTATTTAAATATATTTTCTACCTTACAATTATCCACGAGTTTTCTCTGTTTACACGTCGAATAACCTCAACAGGTTACGTGCCCAGGGCTGTACATTTGTAAGGCAGCAACGTGATGTGAATAAATTTTTAAAGTGTTGTGCTCAGTAAAGTAAGGGATAGTGCTAAAATGGCATCAGCAAGTGCGAAGATCGAGATGTTGCGTGGCGAAGAAAACTGGCTCCAGTGGCGTTTTGTTATGCGTACACTTTTGGAGGAAGATGACGTCCTGATCAACGTGTGCGAAGGGAATCTGTGTCATCCAGGTAACAGCGCGGAGAAAGAAATCGCTCGTGAGAGATTTTTGAAGGCAGATCGGTTAGCGAGAAAATTAATTGTGATCTCAGTGGGAAGGAAATCGTTGGATCTTCTTTTATGTTGCACAACAGCACAACATTTCGAACATTTCTCCATTTGAGGATCACAATACCTTTCTTATGTTCTCGTGCTATCATTTCACCTTTCTTCAACGGGTATGACATTACGGAATGGGGCATATATTTCTTGTTGTGCCGTACAGTTCCAACGATATGCGTCCTAAAATTGCAAAATTTCACTGCTAACTGATAGCTCGTATAAAAGTTGTCGAAGAACAAAGTTCGCCCTTCATTTAGCAATTTATCTGCAAGTTCAATGCAGACGTTTTCAATTATGCCAACTTGCTTATTTCCGGTGATTTCTCGTCCAGAATATACCTTTACAGACCATGTGTAACCTTCGGTGGAACACAGTTTGAATAGTTTTATACCATACTTATGTGATTTCGTCGGTATGTATTGTCGGAATATTAGTCGTCCTTGTTAGAATTTAATCTTGGAATTAGGATTAATATTCTGTGGAAGACACAATGTTTATGTTGAAATAATACAATGTGATATTTATTAAACAATTATTTCGAGAGTTATAAATGTGCGTTCTGGAATGTAGACAGTTGGCTAGTTATTCACAGACTGGCTTAGTGACCCATGGCCCTTGAAAAGGTTTAGAGCCCCACTCTCTATGCGGTAATGAGTGTGACCTGTGTGGGTGTCTGTGTGGCGTCACATGTGGCACAGAACCTTCTAGTAGCTTCTCGACGTGCTCGTCTAGAATGTTCCATCCATATCCTCACGCTTCTTCCGGCGTCCTTTTGAAAAAGCATGCACGTGCTAACTGCCGTGGTGCATCTCACGAACGCACGCTGGTGGGGATGGCGCTGGGCAACGAATGGAAGAATCTGTACGATCAAACACTCTATCCGCATGCGACTGATATCGTTGTATTCCAACAGTCCCCTCCAAGGAACCATTGTCTCGTCGACTGCAATATCTTTGCCTAGTGAAAAATTTGTTGGTAATTGTCTGTCAATATGTTTATGAGTGGTAAAACTTTTCCAACTCTGTTTTATAGTTTCCTTATTTGCAAAATGCAAGTTTGCCAATAGCAATTCGAAACGATTACGGGACATTCTGCAGCGTGGAAACGGAAAATTCTAAAGACGGTTCGTTGACCAACATATAATAAGCGGTGTCTGTACTAGACCCATCCAAACCATTAGTTCGATAAATTTTATCATTTCTTTGGAAGTGGTTGGTTTCCACCTCTGTTGCGCCGGCAGCACTCTACCTAAACCAGGCCACACACCGCGGGCAAGATGGCAGCCAGATGTCTTCGGATCCTCACTGCGTACCCTCAATAGTCTCAAGTACCCTCCATAAATCTCAGGAATTTCCTAGTCAAAGTCCTTCAGACCGAACAGATATTCTTTCCCTGAATTGTTTCCTAAAGTTTATGGTCCACCACGGGTTGACACGGGAAAGTTGCCTTTTCTCACGTATGAAGGCCTCCCATTAGCAACTTTATCTCGAGGGCGGTTAGCATCCTTCCTCACCCACCACCATAGCAAATAACCAATTAACAACGAAGCCTATTTCCCTCATTCTCTTAGCCAAAATCGTCATCAACAATCCGATGGTCCCGTGCGCTAGACACACCCATCCTTAGCTTTCCTCCGCCACGGCATCGTCACCGAACTTCACTGATTTTTGTTGAGATATGTGTAATTTTCTGTGCTGGACTGAGTTAAGTGCGTAGTAGAAATACTTATATGTATATATCACTGTGTGGAAGTATGTGTGTGTGCGCAGCGTCTCGAAACAAAGGAATGTAAACAGTCAGTCGGTTAAGAGTCGTCGATGAAGAGTCGGGTGTAGAAGGTGCTGAGACGCGTGCAAGTGTGTATCGATAAATATATAAAGAATCGTCCATGTAATAAATATATCATTATTTTAGTAATAACTGTCAATATAAATTTAATGTTCCTATAACATTATTTCGGCTTCAAAGATCCACAATTTTCAACAATTTTCCATCTTTCAAACAGTCAACATCGCACCAGCGTAACTATCTTCTTTATAAAGTTGTTGGAATAAGCTGTGATTTATAACTTGTTATATCAGTGTCGTATTCAATTAAACCACCTCTATTATCCTAACCGAAATAGGAGATCGATCATTTCGTAGCATCGATTATCTAATCGTAACGGCAATTTTACGACTCCCGTTGACATGCTTCCTCGCGATCGCGTCTCTCCGCGAGTGGTCGAAACAACCTCTCATGTCGAGTTTGACCGGCCACTTCATGTTGGTGTAATTTTTGCGTATCTATTAGTCTCTGTGACTAAAAGGCTGGAGATTGCTTCTTAAAGCAGAGGAGAAGGTCGACAAATACTTCCCACACCTGAACCACCTAATGGAAAAATACAGCGTGGGCGATGGAGAGATTTTACCCGTGGTCTTGGGCAGTAGAGGGGGGCCATAACACCAAAAACCGTCGAAATTTTAAGGGAACATGGCGTCACGAAAAGTGAAATGAACACGATTGTTATGAATGTTTTAAAAAGCTCTGTAGAGATGTGCAACGTATTTTTAGATGGATGAGCAAAATATTATTATTTATTTACTTGTTTATTATTATTTATTTTAAATGTTAAATTATTATTGTTATTTATTTATTGACTATTATTTATTTATTTATATATCATTAACTATTATCATTAACTACTTCTAACTACTAATAGCTGAAGACGCAACTATTCAGGAACTGAGCAAGAATATCTGCTGATATGCTCTGCTATTTCCAACTTTACCTTTCAAGAGCTGCATTTGCCTCACCGACCATCTACTCTTAGTTTGAACAATTTCAGTCAAACGATCCACTCAAAACAAAACTCACGCAGCTACCAAAAAAAGAAATCCACTTCAGATTCAGACGAACATGAGAGAAGATTTGAAAATCTCCGCGATGGACGATCCACACAACCAATACTACGGTATCTTACCGTGTTTGGATGACACCAGACGGTATCTTACGCGTCAGAAAACTTCTTTTATGACCAATGGCCTTAAAGTTCATTTTCTTTTTGAATTCTTACATCTATTTAAGAGTATTCGGAATAGTTCACTAAAAAAGATTTCTTAATTGATGGAACCTTAGCTTTTGTGATACGATGTAGCTTCGTTCCGGAGTTCAAAAAAAGATAAAGACACAGAAGCATAAAATTCGTAAAAAAATACAAACTTTACTGTGATCCACGTGAGACTTCAAAGGGAGTAAAATTGCGGATGTTTTTTCTCTATTATTAGCTTATGGAGCCATTTTAATAGTTCAAAATCGAAAATCTATTGGACTTGCACATAATAATGCAACTCTTGTGTAGAAAACCAATAGAAAGAATAGAACTGAGTAGCTGTGCAAGGTGCAAAAATTGTAGAAATCAGGATCAAATAAAACGCCGTTTTATTTGCTAGATAACTTTTGCGAGAACTAATAAACATTTGAGGCTAGATTTTTGCACACTTTTCAAAGTTAAGAAAAGTCATATTTCCATAAAGCTTCAAGTTCGTATACTCAATTGTATATAAATGTAGTATCGCGAGCGAGGGGCCTGGAAGTTGGCGGGTGAACCACGTGGAATGTCGCGAGAGCCGAGGCGTTCGTTTCGATCGCGTAGTTTTGGAAAGAGGAGGCCTACAAGCGGTTGCTAAGGGACGAGAAACGAATCAACAGTGATTGCGAGTCGGATTGCTGAGAGAGTGTTGATTGCGTTTATGACAGCCGAGTCGTTGATTAATTATTTAGTTGTGCTGTTCATTATACGTTTGCTGCGATTAGTTCATATTGAACAATTATCGTTTTTCTGTCTGATTAACACCTGTATCATCCATTCATTGTAAATATATTCCATCGCGATATTACATAAATATGTAGCGGCACATGAGTAGAGGACAATTCAAGTCATGTTGTTGTTTTGCCTCGGAGTATCAACATCGTTAGGGCGCAAGTAATGTAGGAACAAATAGACTCTGGGCAAAACAATGTCGCCGCTACGCATCGAACAACGACGAATTTGAATCTTCCGACTTCCCCTCGGACCAGCATAAATAAATCGACGCAACCGAAAAGAGTTTAGTATCTACGAGTATCTACGAGCATCTTTCTGTATCTTCGAGCGATCTAAGTGTTATCACGGATTATCTACCGAGTTATCGACGAGTATTTATCGAGTATTTATCCGCGATTTTATTTTGCGATTTATACCCTGTACTAACGATTCAGCGATTATAGGCTGTATAGTAATTTATTATTTTTAAATATATTCGGCGGCTACAACAACAAAGGATAACCTCCAATAAATCTCACGGTTAAACATCCTATATACCTGTCCTCTACAAAATAAACGAACGCGATCGTAACGTGACCAGTTTTTCAGTCTCAGTCTCGAGCGATTTTAGTAGCGATTAATACATAGTCTTAGCGAATAAGTTAGTACCGAGAGACTTAGCGAACATTCTCTGTACCTATTATTTTAAAATATATTTGACGGTTTTCAATATCAAGATATCTCGTCACTTAAAACACACTACCAATCATCTTCTACAACCGTGTGACACGGGTCGCTGGGTATGCGAAATAGCATTTGTGGCGGCACGGGCCACGGAACTTTCCAATGGCTCTGAATACAAAGCGCTACGCCGTCAAAGCGCAACACCGACGTGCCCAATGTGCCATCGATATCTTCACGCTCTTTCCGCCGAATTCTCAGAAGAGCATACCTAATAGCATATCTAATGAAAGCACGCTAGTGGGGGATATCGATGGGCAAAGAAGGGAAGAATCCGTTCGACTCGGAACAAAAGGACAGTCAGTCTGTCTTGCGCCGTGAAATAAATAAGTCCTCAGTGACATTGCATAGCAACGCGTCGATTGAACTCTTGGTGTCAATTGTTAGTTGTTAATCGTTACCAGTTATTTGTTGATCGTATTTGTTAATTGTTATTTGTTGACTCTGTCTGTTAAATCGTTTCTTAATAAACTATCGTTCGTTTAACATCTGAGTATTCCTTTCGCACCCATCACGACATCCCACCTCACATTTTCCCCTCCTTGTGAACAAAATAGGTAATATGTATAAGATACAGACCGAGTGCCGAGTCGAATTGGTAAAACGGTCAGCGTGGAAATTCGTATGTGACTCAGGCATAAATAACCAAAAGGAGCAGCAAAACACACGCTCTCAGGACAACAGGTGCTGAATCTTAATTCAAGATCCAGGACACAAAAGTCAATTCAACCAAGAGGAAACCATCGTGTAAATGGGAGAATAGCCTGCTGTTCGCCCATTCAACCGATGAAAACATCAGTGATTGATACCAAATGTCACACTCAAGAGAATCAAGAAATCGAACGAAGGTACTCCTGTTATTAAGTGCTCCAACCTATGAGCGGCAATCGGAATTTGAAATAGATATGTCGCTAGAAAAGTAACAGGAAACACAAAGAAATTCGTTTCGAGAGATTTCTGTAATGCTTTATTTTTTCGTTAGTAGTATACTATGTTATTTCCTAACATTTGAGGTCGTATTTCAACTAAAGTATATAATTTATATTTAGTTTTGGTCAAGTGTAGCACATTGCTTCTATTTTCATATTCAAAACTGGCAATCCTTTTCTCTCACATCGAAAATCGAGAAAAACACCGCAGTAGGGAATGAGCCGTTGCATTCGAATGTCTGTGATGATGATTCTCGGAAGAAGAGGGACTTTTCTTCATTATTTGAATTCAATATGTTTATTGGGAAATACAGGAATAAAATACTCGATCCAATTGTAAAATCTGCTTTCTGACGCTCACTGTACTATTGGAAGGAAAAGGAGGAAACTCCAGACCACAAAAAATGGAAGGAAACAGATGCTTATGAATGTTCTGTCAACCACGGGAGAAACGTGCAGGAAAATTGAGGGTAGACGCCGTGACGGAAATGTTTTTGCTTCCAGAAAAATTACATGGCGTGAAATACGTGAATCATATCGATGCAAACATTTAAGGCATTTAAAACATTAAGCGCGAAGCTGATTTTGATGTGCTCTCCGTTCAAGCAGTGTGCAGACGTGGCCGCGGGAGGTGCGAGTTAAAGTATAAGCAGACGATAATACATACATCGCGGTAACGATTTAGTTTCATTTTATACAAATTATAAATGGAAAATAATGAGATGGGGAACTCATTTCAAGTGTGAAAATGAAGTTAAGAGAGCAGTGAAGTTGTTTATCAAAAGTTTACTAGAAGCATCCAGCAAAATTTTTCGCTAACGGAATGAAGAAACTTGTCACGCGTTGCCATGTATTCCGCCGATAAACGGCGTGCCGTGGGTAATAAGAGTGTCATAGTTACTCGGGGGCAGGATACCTTGGATTACCTCCCAGTGGTACCGCCGGTAACATGCTAACTCGCACCAGCGTGGGGAATAGTCCCCCAGATGCGGCTGGCATGGCTAAACGGAGTGCGACGAAGCAGGAGCGGAAGACAACCCATTGAATGTCGGCCTGTCGATTAACGGTTGATTAAACCGTGAATTGGATATAAATCTGGAATGTAAATTTATTTAAAAAGGGGAACTCGTTCCTGGGTTGGACATATGACAACAGGCTTGTTATCGTTACGATTTGGATACGGATGGAGAAATTTAATGATAGCAAACAAATATTGCGAAACAAATTGGATTCGAATAATAGTAATGCCTTGGATGCAGCGTCTCTCGGTCCCGGAGGCGCTGTGGTGGATTTATCCGCTTTGGGGGGGACCATTGATGACGAACTGGCAACATCCCTGGATATGAGTTACTTCAGAATTTTAGTTCCATTAATGCGGGATAAAGTTGCCTGTCCGGTGTGAAAAGAGGGAAATACACCTACTTTTTATGACGCTGCAAGACCTGGACAGGCATCTTAATGAAAACCATGTACAGACCCCAATTCAATGGGGCTGTATCAAATGTGATAAAAGTTTCCCTAAGCTCCATGATGCACAGTGTCACATTCCTAAGTGTCAGAACCCCACGGAGCATCGTGAGGGTCAATTCAAGTGTGACGCTTGCCCCAGGAGCTTCGGATCCAAAAGAGGTCTTTCGACCCATGAGCGACACGCGCATCCTGCCGTTAGAAATATTAAAAGAAGGGGAACGGACCCCCCAACAAATGTTGCAAGTGGTCGAGTTTGGAAATTGGAAGGGGTTGCTCCTCTGAAGGAGCTAAATTTAATTTACATGGATTATAAGTTCCCCAACATAGAAATCAGCAAAATTTTGACGACGAAAACAGCTGAACAAATTAGGAACAAAAGGAAAGTATTAAAGATTGGTAATGTTGAAGGGGACCTTCAGAAGGAAGCCTCTGCGACAGAGGGCGGGTACGATCTCGGTGAACCATGGTGTCTACGCGCCAGGAAAGAAGCGTTAATAGCGAAGAAACGGTTCACGAGTGAAGGCAATGCCTCGCCGAAGAAATCGAAAGACAAGCCGAGGTGCCCCCTGTTTTAAGGGATGCTTATGCCCGGCTGAGGGAGATTTGGGACAAGGGAAGAGATGACAAGTCGGAATTAATTAAGCTAGTCGATCGATATATTTATACAATTTTAAATACAGCTCTTAAAAATAAGAGTAGTAGAAAGAACAAGCCCTTAGAGAAAGAAAAGAACCAAAGACAGGATGGTGGAAAAAGGAATAATAGGAATAGAACAAAAAGGTGCTCCTACGCACGTTGCCAAGAGATCTTTTATGAGTGCCCCAGAAAGTTGGCTGATGCCATAATCAATGATGATTTGGCTTATCTGGAACCAACCAGAAAGCCACCAGATGCGATGGATGTGAAACAGTTATATGAAGCTCTGTGGGGAAGAACTGGGCCCACAAATTTGGAACTGCCTTCAGAACTGGAGAGAGCTTCAGAGCTGTCCTTGAACAACTATTTTATGCCCGTTACCATCGAAGAGATTGAAGGTAAAATAAAAAGAATGAGAAGTAAAACAGCAGCAGGGCCAGACGGACTGTTGAAAGAAAATTTGTTAATGCTCGGCCTGCCTGTAATATTGGCTAAGTTGTTTAATATATCGTGGTGTAGTTCCTACTTTCCGACCGCACGGAAGGAAAATAGGACAACTTTAATACCCAAAGCCAATGAAAACGGAAATATGGTCGAGAACTGGCGACCAATTACGATCAGCCCAACTTCTCATCAATCCTCGATGGACGGCTAAGACGGGTGTAGACCAGAGCTCGAGACAAAAAGAATATACAAAAGAATTAATAAGTGAAATATACAATGGAAATAAGACAACTATTAAAGCGAATAATAATATAGGGGTCGAGGTAGAAATTCTCAGAGGAGTTAAGCAGGGCGTCGGTAAGGGAGCCGTTCTGCCGGTGGTGTTTGGCAGTAGAGGAGCGATAATGTCGGAAATAGTTAATAATTTAAAAATGATGGGGATTTCTAATAAGGGAATACCTAATAAAGATATAAAAACGACAGTTTTCAATGTGTTGAGAAGCTCTGTGGAGATGTGCAACTTATTTTTATATGAATGAAAAATAATCATCATTTATTTAATTATTTATTTATTTATTATGTATTTATTTATTGTCGTATGGACTGATGCAAATGGCAATTATATCGAAAAATAATTAACATATTTTACAGGTAATGAATTGAATTTTAATTTCCTTCCTGTTTCATTTCAGTCAACCGTCGTAGTTCCCATTAAGAACAGAACTGCGGCTTCGTATCTCAGAAAATAATGTGAAAAAGAATTGTTTGTGTTGTTTGAGTGTGTTCAAAAGTGATAAAAGAACTAAAAGAAAAAAATGATACGAAGCAATCATTACCATTATTCTTAATAGAACTGGCACCTAGAACCAACAACAAGGAAATTTACGAAATCAAAAGAATTCTAAATACGATAGCAACAATGGAACCACCACGCCACAAAAAAGATATACCACAATGCATGCGGTGTCAACAATACGGTCACGCTAAAAATTATTGTAACAGAAGCCCGGCATGTGTTAAGTGTTAAGTGATCAGTCAATCACTACCAACCACAACAAAGTATAGCGAGTAATGAAGCAACATTGAAAGCACAAAATGAACCAAAAGCTATAAACAGAAGCATAGATCCCCAAGGTAACCGAAGCTATGCGCAAGTAACCCAAAACATTAGACAAGCAACGCCCACAAACAATCAGAATCAAAGCAACAACACCGAAGACGATACAGAAATCAAAGAAATGCTCAAACAATCCATTAAAGGTACGGAGATATTAAGAAAAATGGTCAATGAGCTATACACAATACTAAAGCGACAAGTACAACAAACAACAGTCATGTTACAACTACTCACAAACTTGCTAAGTAAAAAATAAAAATGGACATGCTTAAAATAGCAACCTGGAACTCTAACGGACTACAACAAAAGGCCCTAGAAATTAAAACATTCCTGTATAACAATAATATCGACATACTACTCGTATCGAAAGCACACTTCACTATAAAAAGTTACATGAAATTACCGTACTACGCCATCTACGACACCAAACACCCCTAGGTAAAGCACATGGAGGAACTGTAGTAACAATAAAAAATGACATCAAGCATCACCTACATAGTCAAACAAATCAAGAACCCTTACAAGCAACCACTGTCACAATACAAACCAATGACAATTACTTCCAGAAATCAGCAGTATATGTACCTCCGAGACACAAAATGAGACTTAAAAAATGGGAAGAGTATTTTCAATACTTAGGCGATAAATATATAGCAGCAGGGGACTAATGCAAAGCACACATTATAGGGTTTGAGAATTAACACGCCGAGAGGTAGAACATTAGAAAAATACATTAGAAGCAGCAACCTCAACGTACTATCTACAGGAAAACCAACGTACTGGCCGACAGACCTCAATAAAACACCTGACCTGTTGGATTTTGCAGTAACAAAAGGACTAAACGTAAGCAAATTATAAATAACAACCAGCTTTGAGCTTAACTCCGACCATACACCAATTATATTAGAATATACAAGTAAACCACTACTTTATAACAAGCCAGAGTCGCTTTACAATAAAACCACCAATTGGCAAACTTTTAAAGAGCTAATCGAAAATAAAATCAACTGCAATATCCCATTGAAAACATCTGAACACATTGAACAGGCAGTAGCAACTATGACAGAAATAATACAGGAAGCAGCGTGGGCAACCACCACCCATGAATCAAATAGCAAGCAATCAAAAATTATTCCACAGGACATCCAGATAAAATCAGGGAAAAAAGAAAAGCGAAAGCAAAATGGCAAAAACAGAGAACACGAGAAAACAAGAAAAACTTAAATAAACTTACAAAGGAATTAAAGAATAAAATAAGGGAACATCATAATAACGAATTCTCAAAATTCATCGAATCACTATCCGCACATGAGAATACTAACTACTCCCTATGGAACAAAGTTACTAACAAAGTTCACTAACAAAGTTAAGAAAACAATAAAATCAATCCCAGCAATTAGAAAAATGGACAACACATGGGACAGAAGCAACGAAGAGCAGGCAGAAGAATTTTCGAAGCACCTACAAAATATATTTTCACCGTACGAAATTAATAACAGCATCCCCAGATGGCAAACAAATGAAGAAGTGGAAAATGCCAGCAACACAACTGATAAATGCTACACCATACTCAGCACAACAGCGCAAGAAGTTACAAACTTAATTAAGGGAACAAAGACAAGTAAAGCACCAGGATTTGACTTGATCAATGGAAAAATCTTAAAAAACCTTCCACCAAAGGCAATAAGACTAACAACGAAAACATCTAGCGCAATTCTAAGAATACAGTACTTTCCTGCACTATGGAAAATAGCACAGATCGTAATGTTCTCACTTGTTACGCCACGAAGCTTACCACAGGCTGTATTTCTAACCGTCGCTCGCGGTCCTAGTGTCGCAGACAGATCGTCTTATCTGCCCGACGGAAAATATACAATATATCGACGAGCGTGTGACATCAATCTCATCTCAACCATAAGATATCGACCCCGAGTTTCGGACTCCTTTGGACACATCACCACCTTATCATCATAGCCTACACCAAGGCTGTGACGCATCTTAGTCCACATCATAGATAAGACATTGACCCCCGACCTTCGGACACTTTTCCACATCATAACCTATATCGAGCCCCCTCAACATCCTCAAACCAAAAACGTATATAAACCGAGGCTTCACCCAGCTCGGACGGTTCTTGTTCTAGTTGCTATTCTCATACAACCCCTTTTCTTCGGTTCAGTGTTATCCTTGTAAGTGTTAAAATTTAGAATAAAGTTTTATAAAGGAAAATTTGTAGTTGGGTTACGACTCAGCCTTCTTACTACAATCCAAGTATCAACTTTACATGACAAGCGCATAGTTGTCACCAAGCAGCGAGTTCTAGAAACGTCGATTTCGGTCCGTTATTTCATACGCATAAAGAAGGCGGCAGACGTGAGTATAGGCGCGAACGGTGGCGTGATCCGAGCGTAGTGGGGGTCGTCTCCCAGAGAAGACAACGAAAAGGATCGAAGGGCAATTAGTCCCTTCTGAAGATTCAAACGTTATACATCGAGAGGTCTGACGATTAAAATTAAAGTCGCTTAGTCTAACGAACTCATTGAGAGATATCGTAAAGTCATATGTTTATTTTAAAGTTTATTTATGTTTAAAGATATGTTTCTGTAACATATTAACTGTATTCATCGCTAAATAATTTGTAACGTTTTTATTATTACATTCATTATTGTTAAATATACAAGCTATATTAACCTGTTAATACAGTGTTAAATTCATTGAACCACCTCTGTTATCTTTATTGAAACAGAGGAACGACTAATTCGCGGCGTCGGTTATTAGAATCGTAGCGAGAATTTACGCCTCTCGCTGACGCGTCTCTCCGCGAACGGTCATAACGCATACTTTAAAGGAAGGGGTTTGAAACAGGCGGATTTTTCGGCTACATTTTTATACTACAATATAAATATACGAAACAATAAGCATAGTTAATAACTATATCAAAACAATATATATAAACAATATATACATACGTTCACCGCGGGAAGTATGCTCACATCCTACAACGTGACCTGTTTGATGAGAGATTCGGTGGTAAACGAAAGGTTCGTCCTTCCGAATCGGTTCTTTCTTGTTATTATTCCTTTCTTCTATCTACCAATCAGTCGAAACTCGTACTTTGTAAGCAACAGTGGTGTAACCGATATCGTAACGTTTCATATCATATACAAAGGTATTAACCTATTTATGTCGAAAAACTGTTAGTTTAGATTATATCTTGTTTAATTTGTCGTATGAAAGATAAGCATAGGGCACGAAGCGGTATTGTGTTTGTGCTAAAACAAACGAAAGACAAGGACAACGTAAACACAAGAGTACCGTTTCGCGTCCTTACCTGTTTTTCATACGACGAATTCAAGTTAAGATATCTGGTGAACTAACAGTTCCTTTTAATTTTTTCGTAAGAAATACGAAAATAGATCGATGAATGTATTAAAAAATATATGGTTCCATTTGCAAAAATGAAGTTGAAGTAGGACCTTACCACTGGATCTACAAAAAAGTAATTTTCACCGTATGTGATGTTTTCTTTCGAACTAAACAATTTTTGTTAAAACTATTTTTGATGGCATCAATATTACGTGAGATATTCTACCGCTTATTGTTTCGCCATTGGTTAAATATTCAGATTAGGTTTCTATGTATAATAAATTTCTATGTGTAATAAAATATCTACACATAAAACACATAGAAAAATAGAAAGTTTTAGACGATTTTGTAGATATCAGACTGGGCATATTATTTAAATCATGTCCATATCTAATTGTAATGACTTGCAACAGAATCTGAGAACTGAGATTTGTATTATTTCATTCATAATTTTTGGTTAATAAATAGAAAAGATAACGAATGTATGTACTGTATCGCGTTTTTTAAATGAAACAATGCATTTTGCGATTAAAATGCAGACATTATAGCAAATAATACAGTAATAGTAGATAATTAGAAAGAAGTAGGGAAAAAACTTACTATAACAGCATGGAAAAGAATTTATGAAGAATTGTGTTACTGGAATAAGCTTCTTTGTGTATCACGAAGTGCATCAGGGAAGGATTCTTAAACAAATTTCGTAAAAAATTACTATCTATCAGATAAATACAATACGAGATTCGAAGAATAATTAATATCAACAAAAACATAATTATTTCATAAGAACATAATATTCAATTATGGAAATAATTATACGTTAAGTTCTGTAATTAGTAACCATTATCGATGACCGACTTTATTCTTGGTTCTCAATAAGCATTACCTTTGATGAAAACATTTTTTAGCGGAAGAAAATAAAATAGGCAGAACGACCTAACTTTTATATAAAAAATATAATTAATACGTTTAATTAAAACTAAAACATAAATATGTATATCATCACTCTTACGTTAATATAAATGAAAAATATAATAAAAATAAGAAAAAAGAAAAAGAAATAAGAAAACTGTATTGGTTTCTACGACTTACTTCCACATGTGGAATAATTTATCTGGTTGCCGTATGACCCATCCTAGGGACAGAACAAAGTTAATAGATTAAAATAATCCACAGAAAGTTTTTAATTCATAAAATTTACAGGTATAAAGTGTTTATCCTGAATAAATCCTTTTTATAAAAAATTGCAAGTTAACTTTCGAATAACCAGATTTTATATTTTATCTAGCAACTAGCACATCTTAACAATTGCACAAACGCTTGCTAAACACAAACATTGTAACGTTTAAATAGGCAAATATTCCGTAGCACGTCCACACTTCCGCGTTTAAAATATGAAAGACTGTCGAACAATACCGTGCCTAATAAAGGCAGATTCGTACTGCTTGTTCATTGTCTACGCTCCTGGACTGTAAGCGAATCCTGTACGCTGCGCAAATGTCTCTGCGCCGATTATATAAGGTTGTCCGAAAAGTGCCTTTCCTTTACAGTCACGTCTTTTACAACAACGCATCTTTATACAAACATAAAACCTAATGTCACAAACGTTGTGATTTTTATCGTGATAAAACAAAATGGATCGTACGTAATTCGATAAAATAATATAAAACGAAAGATGTTGTGCATCCATTATTTCCTTATAAAACGAAACAAATTTTTCGGACAACCTAATATTTCAATTTTACTACAATAAAATAACGACTTTACATTTCGAAAATTGTCACTATTACGCGGCTGATTTTTATATAGATGTTAGATATCAAAGTGGATAAAATATGTAAATGCAAAATATATTCAAACTATGTAATAATTGTACAATATTTTACAGAAAATAGTTAATTTAATGATTGTTCTCCCGTGAAGCGTAAGTAATGTTAGAGATATTTGGCAAAAAATGGAGGCTATATCTGCAATCTCCACTAAAAATTGTGTAACTGCTACACACCTACGTAAGTATAATACATAGCATAACCGCTACAATGCTTATAGCTATATCGAAGGAGATACTCTATACGTAACTATTTTCTAATCTTCACTATGACCCTGGGGAACAGTGTATACAAAGCTGTATTATACATGTACGATGTATATATACATATTTTGCTCACTGTCAACAATATACAAGAAGGGTACTTTTACGTATCCCCACAACAATTTTTTAAAAGCAATTTTTGTATCTCAATACTTCAGATAGAGGAGGTAATACCAGAATTCTACGACATATTTTGTTGTACGTAACGAATATAGCAGGGACAGATTTAGCAAACAAAAAAAGAAGTTTATATGATATAAATATACATATACGTGTGTGATCTTATTTTCGAGTTATTTATGGTTTATTCTGCTACTATTCATCTTTACCAGTTGTAGAGTGATACATTGAAGTCAATTCATAAGTGAGAATTTTTTATTGCATAAAGACGAATAAAAATTTTCTCTATAATGTATCGAACATAATTATTTAGAAAAAAAAACGGACGAATAAATGTTCTCTTTAAAGAAAAAATTACTGAATAATGAATAAGAATGAGAATAAAATTTTAAATAATAAATTATTTAAGAAGTTGCCGACAGCTTGAATTTCCACGATATGCTGTAGGAATCAACATTTCCAACAACTTCTTCCTTGGCATTTTACCGCCGCTCGGTCTTAGTTTCCGAGATATTCGCAAAAACTGTCGGTAATACTACATGTGTATCTTTAATAGAGTCGCAAGCATAGCTGACACGTTCGCCGCTTTGTTCGTCGTATTGCTTGGCGATTTGTTTATTTACATTCATTAGACATTGATGTTTTTGTCTTTGAACTCTACTTTCCGAATCCAACAATAATTAATTATTTACAACTGCGTATTCAAGACTGTAAGAATCATTGTTGATATTGGATAAATGTATTTAAGTTGAAATAATAACAATAAAATATAAAGCTTGATATAAACTGTAATTTAAAGGACTTAAATTGTTCTAAACCTAACTCATACCATTAATAATAATAATTTTTATTACGCAGTTCTGCAAGCGGCTATAATTCGAAAGATCTGTGGAACACCCAAGTTCGTCCAGTTTTCTTTTACATATTGCATGTAAATGGAAGATGACAGTTAGGTTTACATTAGCTTTCTAAATTCGGCCACTGCAAAGTAGTTGACAAACAATACGAACATATACGGTGCTACAGACACACAATTATATGTATCATTCACCGTAGTGGTGATACCGACAGATTTTTGCAAAGATCTCGCAAAGCAAGGCCGAATAATGGTAACATGCAAAGGAAGCAGATGTTCAAAACGTCGATTTCTACGATATAGTGAAATATCACCGAAACCCACGCTGCCAGCAGTTTTCTATATAATAGCCAAATTTTATTCGTCATTCCGTATTCGACAGATTCCCGATTTTAGGATCCTGATGTACAGAGCATCCCAATTTAACCTATAAATGCGAATTGCTCGTAAACTGCCCGCCGTGTAAGAAATATGTTGAGACAGGAATTTAATGGTTTCGCAGGTGTAATTAGTCTTTCTGTAAATAAACGTATAAGGGTCACATTTCCTATAAAAAATGAATATCCTATACATGTAAATTCTGTGGAATTTAGAACACCAACCGACGGCTTGACTTTTCCTGTGTTTACTGCGAGTCGGTCGAATGATATAAATAGAGAATAGGAGAGGGGGGGAGAGAATAAAACAGGATTTCGAGAAGCGAAGATGGAGAACAAAGAAAAAGAAAAGCAAGTTAAAAGTTAGAAAGAGAAAGAGAAGAGGGATTAGAAGCGGAGTATTTAGGAGATACGGAAGAAGACTTAAAAAATCGATTCTTGCGTTTTCACGAATTAATCGCCTGATTTCCAAAAATATTGCAACATTACGAATCGATTTTCTCCACACCGTGCCGTTAAAGGTTATTCCCCGTATCACCATTAACGAAGACACGAAAGATGAAAAAATAGAGTGTATAGAATCCATAAGGAAAATGCAGGATGAAGTTTTTTTTTTATTATTTATTTATTTAAATTTTACAATTTTACAATTTATGCCAGCCAATTTACAATCGACTGCCAGCCGGTTTGGGTGCGTTGCTATTCTTTCTCTGTACCTTCTTGCACTTCTGTTAATCTCCTCCTTGACCGTTGGTATTCCCAGGTCTTTCCGAATGTCCTCGTTTCTAACGTACCATGGCGCGTTTGCTATTGTTCTGAGTATTTTAGATTGCATTGCCTCTATTTTGGTTATATGGCTCATTGCTGCTGTTCCCCATAGTGCTATTCCGTATGTCCCGATTGGTTTTATGACCATTTTATATACTTTTAGTTTGTTTTCTATGCTTAGTTTGGATTTTCGACTTGTTAGCCAGTACATTTGTCTCCTTGCCATCTGTATTTTGTCTATTGTTGCTTTAATATGCTGTTTCCATGTGAGTCGTGTATCTAAGTGGAGTCCTAGGTATTTGACTTGCCTTGTTTGTATTATGTATGTGCCGTTTAGTACAATGTTTGGTGGTTTCTGTTTTCGCAGTGCGAATGTAATGTGTTTGCATTTATCAGGGTTTGCTTTAGTTTGTTTTGCTTGAAGCCACTTTTCTATTTTTGTGATATGTTCTTGTAGTAATGTAACTGCTATTGCAGGGTTAGTGTGCCTGACTAGTACAGCTGTGTCATCCGCGAATGTCAGCATTTTGCTATTGTTAGTTGTTGGTATGTTGGCCGTGTATAATGTGTATAAAATTGGTCCTAGGACGCTTCCTTGCGGAACTCCTGCCTTGATTTCTTTAACTTCAGAGTATGTGTCTTTGATTTTTACTATGAAGGTTCTGCTGCTTAAGTATGATTTGATTAATTGTTATATCTGCCCCGGGAACTGTTTCCTGATTCACCACGTTGGGTGCATTACGAAAGGCACAAGACACCAGTGAGGATATTATAGAAAGCGCAGGGCACCAGTGAGGATATTATAAAAAGTACAAGCACTACACTGGGAGTATTAGAAAAGGCGCATACACTACACTGGGAGTATTATAAAAGGCGCATACACTACACTGGGAGTATTATAAAAGGCGCATACACTACACTGGGAATATTACTATGACCACAATGCGGTGTTAATGATTCCCAGAGATCAATGTGCTCGCATCGTTATTATCACTGTCGCTGTCATCACCGCAGACGTCCAACTCAGCAGGCGAAAGGTTTTTCAAGATTTTGCCGTTGATTAGGTCGATTCCTGGTGCTTTATTATTTTTTGTTTTCTCGATTATGTTTCTGATTTCTTGTGCTGTTGTTTTGGGTATGGTGTAGTGATTGTCAGTTGGTGTACTAGTGGTTAGCGCATCCTCGTCCGTATGACTATTATGGTTGCTGTTGTTGATGTTATGTGGGGTGAATGTGTTGCGTAGGTAGTTGGAAAATTCTTCAGCTTGCTCTTCGTTGCGTCTTGCCCATGTGTTGTCTGCTCTTCTGATTGCTGGGTCTAGTTTTATTGGCTTCTTTATTTTTTTGTGGCTTTCCATAGGGAGTAGTTGGAGTTCTTCGTGCGCAGATAGTGACTCTATGAATTTTGTGAACTCATTCTTATTGTGTTCTTTTATTTTGTTTTTAATTTCTTTTGCAAGTTTATTTAGATGTTTTTTATTTTCTTTTGATCTATGTTTTTGCCATTTTGCTTTCACTTTTCTTTTTTCTCCAATTATTTCGAGGATTAGTTGATTCAAGTATGGTAGTTGCCCATGCTGCTTCCTGAATAGTTTCTGTAAGTGTTGTTACTGCTTGTTCGATGTGTTCAGGTGTTTTCAATGGGATGTTATAGTTGATTTTGTTCTCGATTATTTCTTTAAATGTTTGTCATTTGGTGGTTTTATTGCATAGTGTCTCTGAATTGTTATAAGTATTGGTTTGTTTCTGTATGTAATAATTATGCGTGTATGATCGGAGCTAAGCTCAAGACTGGGTGTTATATTTAGTTTATTTGCATTTAGTCCCTTTGTAACTGTAAAATCAAGTAGGTCAGGTATTTTGCTCAGGTCTGTCGGCCAGTATGTCGGTCTTCTTGTGGATAATATATTGAGGTTATAATTTCTGATGTATTTTTCCAAGGTTCTGCCTCGAGGTGTGGTGATTCTTGATCTCCATAGTGTGTGCTTTGAGTTATAGTCTCCCGCTGCAATATACTTGTCACCTAAATGTTAAAAGTACTCTTCCCACATTTGTGATGTAATTTTGTGTCGCGGTGGTACACATACTGCTGACAACTGTAAATAGTTGCTGCTAGTTTGTACTGTAACGGTGGTTGCTTGGATATATTCCTTACAAACTTGGCTATGTAAATGGTGTTTAATGTCGTTTCTTATTATTACTGCGGTCCCTCCGTGTGCTTTTCCTGAGGGATGCTTGGTATCATATATGGTGTAGTACGGAATTTTTAAATAGCTTTTTTAGTGAAGTGTGTTTCTGAAGCAATTAGTATATCGATATTATTATTGTACAGGATTGTTTTAGTTTCTAGGGCCCTTTGTTGTAGGCCGTTAGAGTTCCAGGCTGCTATTTTAAGCGTGTCTATTTTTATTTTTTGCTCATCATGTTAGTAAGTAATTGTAACATGACTGTTATCTGCTGTGTTTGCTGTCTGAGGAGTTCGTTTTGTTCGCTTATCATTTTTGGGAGTATTTCGGTGTTTTTTATGGAATGTTTTATTAACTCTTTGATTTCTGTAGCGCCGTTGCTGTGGTTGTTCTGTTCTTGATTGTCTAAGGGTGACGATCGGTTGACTACTTGCGCGTAGCTTCGTTGGTGTTAGTATGGTTATTGTTCATTACATGCTGTGTATGTGGTGTTGACATAGATTCTGTGTTGTCCTGTTGCGTGTGGAAATTGTTGTGTGTCCTGTTCCGAAGTGGCGGAAAAAGTTTGCTTTGTAGTTGTTTTCTGACTACGCAGCCTTTGTAACTCACTGGGTGATTTCCACCGCAATTGTGACATTTTACGTCGTTTATTTTTCCCGTGTATGGGCAGTTCGCTGTTAGGTGCTTTTCTGCGCATTTGACACACGCCGGGTTCCTGTTGCATTAATTTTTAGTGTGCCCGTATTGTTGACACCGCATGCATTGTGGTATGTCTTTTTTATGTCTGGGTGGCTCGACTGTGATTATTGTGTTTGAGATTTTTTTAATTTCAAATATTTCTTTGTTGTTGCTTTTCGGTTCTAGCTCTATTAGGAATAGCGGTAGTGGTTGCTTAGTGTCAAATCTGGTTATGTTGTTGATCGTTCTTACCTAGTGTCCGATCTTGGTCAATTCCTCTCATATTTTGTTTGTATTTGTTTTAGGGTGTAGACCTCTGATTATTGCTTTGTAGCTCTTGTCGGATTTGGGTTGGTAAGTATGATACCCAGCGTTTTTTTCCTTTAGCGCTTTCGTTACTTTTCTGTAGGTTTCTGGGGTATTGGTTTGTATTTTTACCTGGTCCAGTTTGAGCCGTTTGATAGTGTAGTTTTCTTTTCCTGCCGTGCTGTTTAGCAGATCAATGAGGGGGTCTATTATTTTTGCGTCTATGTAGATTGGTGGTGGCTTGGGAGTGTGTGTTTTTGGTTTTTCTGTAGGGTCTGTGTCCATCTCTTCTGTCAGTGAGCTGAAGGAGTTTTGTGTAGGAATTTCTTGTAGCCATTGTTGTCTTTCTGTTTCTGTGGTCCTCCTATCGTTTGTGTTTGTATTTATTTTTCTTTTTTTGCTGGGAGTTACAGTCTTCCAGCTTTCGTTATGTTGTGGTAAATCCTTGTTGGTATTGCTCTTTCCGTCGTCTTTTTGTATTATTTCCATTGCTATTTCTTTTGTATTTGAGCAGTCCTGCACTTCACTTGTTGTTTTAATTGCGCTCTGTTGGTCTACTGCCCTGTTTATAGCGTATGTTTCTCCTTTGCTTACTATCTACAGTGGGATCCGTTATAACGAGACATGATAAAGTGCACGCGTACCGAGCGAAAATTCAAAGTCGCTTTTCTCGAAAACAAAGCCTGAAACCAAAAATTTTTATTCTATATTTTCGACTTCTTTTTTCACGTAGAATCACCCTTTTTCCGCTTGTACCACCAGTTACCAACCACCCTGTATATATCTTGCATAGCACCCTGCATATTTACTGCATATTGTAATATCGTAGAATAAATTTGAATTAGAGATAGATTGAAAATAGAAAAAACCGTGTACGTCGTCCTTCTGTGGTTTGTTTACATTTAAGAGCGCCTATGTGACTAAAGTCACCTAGTTCTTACAGAGATATGAGAAAAACAATAAAGAACGCTAGAGCAGAAGGACGGTTTCGGGTTCAAGGAGCGATGACCGAGAGGTCAGAGTATGCGAGTCGAAAAGCGAGTGTGTTGCGAGAGTCGTCAGAGCGAATTGAGTCGTTGAAGAGTAGAGTCGTCAGAGCGAATTGAGTCGTTGAAGAGTAGAGTCGTTAGAGCTAATTGAGTCGTTGAAGAGTAGAGTCGTTAGAGTTTTCGAGTCGTTGAAGAGTAGAGTCGTTAGACGTTTCGAGTCGTCGAAGAGTAGAGTCGTGAGAATTGATAGAGTTGTTAGAGAGAGAGAGTGTGTGTGTTAGATTCGTTGTGACGAGAGTGATCAAATAACTGTAAAGTTATTTGATATAGATACGAGTATTGCATTTAGTTTCCGTTAAATATCGTTCTCTGTCCAATTTATATTTGTATATTCAATTTAATATTAATAAATTGTAAGTAATCGAAAAAAAATTTCTATCCTTATTTTCCGATATTACAATATTGTAATGCATAAACTTCTGTAGCCTAACAAGAAGAGGTCAGCGTCGTTGGATCATTGGTTCTGACAAAAATTTTTCTTATGAATCTAGGGCAAAAATAAACACACCCATATTCTGATGTTTTAGTCAATACCCATTATTTGGAAAGATGTTAAATATAATCAGTCCATATTGTGGAAACAATAAGTTCCTATTAATTCTAGATTCATGGGGTGGACAAACAGATGCTGCTTACTTTAATAGTACTCTTACAAATGACGATGGAAATTGTATATCAATATCAGAAATTATTCCGCCACATTGTGGTTCCTATTACTATCTCTATGACATTTACTTTTTCCGCCAAGTACACTTTTTATGAACAGATTATAAAATTCGCAATTTATAAATATCAAGTGAATTCTCGAAAGATGCTAATTAAAAAAATGTTACCGTTAATTTTTTATTATTTTATTAAATAATATAAATATTCATACATTTAATTGTTAATTTCCTATTAATCCAATATAGGATGCAGCAGTTTACTATAGTATTAGTATGTAGCGGCATGAGTCATAGAACGATTCGAACCGGGAGCTACTCATATTGTTGTACCTCGAAGTATTAACGCTGTTTTGCATTTGCGAAGTTCTAGAATAAACGAACTCCAGACAAAAACAGTATCGCTGTTATGAATAATCGTCAACCTGAACCAAATATGACCTTCTATAAGTCCGCCGGACAATATAAACAAAAGAACATTCTCTCTAGGACAGTTTAGAAAGCGAACCAGTATAGTGAAGAATATAGCTAATTATCATGACGAGTCACACGAACGACAATTACAACCGACCTACACTATCTCTGTATCTGCACTTGAAATAATTTCAATATAATTGACTATTACAAATTTCCACTCGTCTCTTTAATAATCAATACGTTTAATATCACCTCAAATGTAAGAAATAAGTAAATATATTTTTGTTAATATTTCGAAATTTTTTTATTTCTACTGTATCCTCTTATCATTATTGTATGAAGATCATAAGTATCACAATGGAAATTTTCAAGTTAACCGCGACTAAGGAAAGCATGGCAGTGAGATCAAACGATCAAGTCCTTCTCACAGCTTTTGTTTCGATTACCGTGGTATTGTGTTTCATACATTTTTATCACAATATGTTACGATCCATAGAGAATACTATTTGCGTGTTTCACGTCGATTGTACGAAGCAATTCGAAGGATTTGTGAAACGATCACTCGTAGAAATTGTGCTACTAAAACACATCAGCTCATGCGTCACTACTGACTCAAGAGTTTCTCGCAAAACATAACATTTACAGTCACCATATTCACCTTGTGGAGGTTTATGTGTAGAGGATAGTTAGTATGTGAGGTTTAAAGGACGAGATTGTCCGTTGTTGAAACCATCGAATATATTTGTCGGGTTTACATTAGAATTAGGGTTAGGGGCGTGAAACGAATCTTCATTTGGGTTACACGTTGTCGTTATGCAATAGAGAACACATTGACTAGTGCAAATACGATTATTATAGAACCGGACAAGTAACCGTGGTAGTTAGGCACTCGAGAAACTAACGACAATGATCCTAGGTTCAATAACGAATCCGCGGTCGACGGGATGATAGATGAACGTACTCACAAAACCTAAGTTGGATGCGTAATATTCCCTGGTCGTAAGGGGTTACTCCTTTCATCAGTGAGATCGCGAGCGAGAATGCTTTTCCCGTCCCGATGATGCCACAGAGGAAAACTATATTGGGGTGTGTCTAAGGACACGAGATCATCGGATTCGTCGAGAAAAGCCTTCGTTCAGAAAGTAAGGGAAATTGGCGTTGCTGCTAATTGGTCAATCTCCATACCGGTGGTTAGAAAAAGATGCTAGCCACCCTCGAGGGAAAGTTGCTAGTGGGAGACGCCGCTCGTTGAAAAATAGGTCTCCCCTATTTTCCCGTAGTTGGGACAAAGACTGTTTGTCTGTTTGAAGGACTTTAGTTGACTAAATCTTAAGATTTATAACGGGCCCTCGGGCTAGCCGAACATGTACTGCGGAGACGCATCGACATCTGGCAATCATCTTACTCGAAGAATAGGGTCTGCACGTGGCGAGCCACGGGACAGAAACCGTTGGAATGTTTACTGTCGCGTGTCGCCACAAATATTTCTTTTAAGGAGAACTATAGAATTACTTCATACCTTTGTTAGGCAAAGCGTTCATCCCGTGACCGCGGCTACGTTCGGCGACTGACTGTCGCCTCGAGCCCAGGCTCATTATCACAATTCTCGAATAATTACAATCGGGTTGAATAACTACAATTGTTCAATTACAGCTATAGTAGACTCTAGGTTACAATGTTGCGGGGTTACCCAAAATTCCAAAGGCTCCGGTGTTCTTTCATCTCCGACATATATATATATATATATATATATAGATGAAATGAAAACTGGAGCCTTCCCTATGCAATTTTGAGGAAGCCTTTTAATGCTTTAGTCTAGATTTTATCATAACTGTAATTAAGTAATTGCCATTTGTAATTGTTTGACATTTGTGAAAAGCGAAAGTGGGTTCGAGGTGACAACTGGTCGCTGAACGTAGCCACGGTCACGGGATAAACGTTTTGCTTGATGAAGACAGAAATTGCCTAGTATCGGCGTTTGGATCTTTCTCGATGTTTCCAAAGAGTATACAACAAACTTTTGACAGATATTGCCTAGCAACAACGATTGGAACCTTCTCGATGTTTCCAGCGAGTATATAACAAACAAATGCAGTTGTATAACGTAAAAGATTTTAATCAGATTTTCATTCGTGTGATTGCCTTGGAAAGTGATACATCGAGTAATTTACCGAGTGATTCAGCAAACGTATTTTTGTGTTATAAAAATTGTTTAAAGTATTCCCGTTGGCCGTGGATTCGTTTGAACCCCGGATCATTGTTTATAGCGTAAATTAAATTCAATATTTGTAAATTTATCAATCGTTAATTTTCATTATTCGTTAAATTAGTAATTCGTAAGATATATTATTCGTTCCTTTTATTGTTCGATAAAACTTATTATTCTTTAATATAATTAATAATTTAATTTATCATTTGTTAATTAATCATATCATTTACAAAATTCATTATTCATAATATTTTGTAAAACCTTGTTTATACGTGTAAATATATTCTCTGTTTTGTAAAACAATGGCTAATTCAAATGAAGAAACATTTCGTGATTCAAATCCTAATGACAACCCGACATATATATATGTCGGGTTAAGATTGGAATTTTGGGCGCGTAACAACTCCTCGCGTGGATTAGCCATCGTTTCACAAAGCCGAGATTATATTTACACGTATGTACAAGACTATCACAAAACTTAACAAATAATAAGTCTAATGAATAATAAGTTTGATGAACAATGAAGTTAGTGAATAATAAATTGGACTGATAATTAAGTTTAACAGATAATAGGTCTAATGAATAATAAGTTTAGCGAATAGTAAGTTTAATGAATAATATGATTTACAAATAATAAATTTAATGAACATTATTAACAATGTTTTTCGGTTCAAACGAATCCACGGTCAACGGGATAACCCTTTACTAAGCGTAAACTAATCTTAGGCGCAAAATACGATTGTTGAAAATGCTCGGTGTGTCACTCTCCAAGGCAATCGCACGAATGCCAGCCTCGTGGAGATTTTTCTCGCTGTACGATTGTATTTTGTTTTCTATACTCGTTTGGAAGCATGGAGAAAGTTCCAAACGCCGTTGCTGGGCAGTTTCTGCCTGGAGTTTGATTATTAATACAATGTATGTCCCATTGTATCAGCACCTCCGAGGCAACATCACACGCGGCTAGGCTCGCTCCCGAGGCCGCATACCGCCTCAACCACATTTCTCGGAAAACCCATACAACCACTCCAGACCTCCGTTAGGCAAAACGTCTATCCCCTTGACCGTGCCTACGTTCGGCGACCAATCGTCACCTCGAACCCAATCTCGCTATCACAAATCTCGAACAATTACAGCTATGATAAAATCTAGGCTAGAGTACTAGAGGATGTTCCCAAAATTTCCAAGGAAAGGACATATATATATGTCGGAGATGAAAGAACACCGGAGCCTTTGGAATTTTGGATAATCGCGCAACATTGTAACCTAGAGTCTACTATAGCTGTAATTAAACAATTGTAGTTATTCAATCCGATTGTAATTGTTCGAGAGTTGTGATAGTGAGCTTAGGCTCGAGGCGACAGCCAGTCGTCGAACGTAGCCGCGGTCACGGGATGAACGCTTTATTTAACAAAGGCATGGAGTAATTCTATAGCTCTCCTTAAAAAGGAAATAGTTGTAACACTCAACAGTAAACATTCCAACGGTCTCTGTCCCGTAGTTCGCCACACGCAGACCCTATTCTTCGAGTAAGATGATTGCCAGATGTCAATGCGTCTCCGCAGTACATGTTCAGCTAGCCCGAGGGCCCGTTATAAATCTTAAGATTTAGCTAACTAAAATCCTTCAAACAGACAAACAGTCTTTGTCCCAACTACGGGAAAATAGGGGAGACCTATTTTTCAACGAGCGGCGTCTCCCACTAGCAACTTTCCCTCGAGGGCGGCTAGCATCTTTTTCTAACTACCGATATGGAGATTGACCAATTAGCAGCAACGCCAATTTCCCTTACTTTCTGAACGAAGGCTTTTCTCGACGAATCCGATGATCTCGTGTCCTTAGACACACCCCATCATAGTTTCCCTCTGCAACATCATCGCGACGGAGAGTCATTCTCTCGTGAGGTCGTATTAGCGAGTTACTTAGAATCTGTACGCTCGATGGATATTCCACGTTTTCGCAAAGAGTTCGACTTAGGTTTTGTGAGCACGTACATCTATCATCCCGTTGACCGCTGATTCATTATTGAACCTAAGACCAACATCACTAGTATCGCGAGTGTCCGACCGCCGCGGTTGATTGTCGGGTCGGTAACATCCATACTCGTTATAACACGACGATGGCCGATTCCAATGAAGATTCATCGAACGCCCACAACCTTGTTCCTGACCCTTCTCCGACATACATATAAATGTAATATATACATGATATTCGACTATGGGTATAACAAAATGTGGGGATCAACTCTTAAGGAAAACAAATGAAAAATAGAAAAATTGTATTTTCGGCTTTGCTTTCTTTAGGAGTAGTTATGGACAACTAAAAATCGGCCGAAACATCACTGTGCACGAGCAAATCTGCTTATAATGATTTACACGAAGTAAAGTTAAGACAGTTCGAACAGTGGGCAGCTCAGAAACCCTTAAATTGAACAACGTATGCGCAACAGCTGTCCGAACATATGTAATAGAATAAAGAGGCTATTACTTTCGGAAACGTAAAGGATTCCAACGTCTTCCGAACTCCTATTTGTTCCTATTACTAGTATTAAGTGACTTTCGACAAACCTTATGTTCTAGTACAGTAAGACTAACTTTTTCCTCTATTAAGCTGGACGCTGCTGGATCCAGCGAGTTTTGCATTTTTATTGCATTCTTTCGGGTGCCGAACTTCTCTATATGCTCACATCTCGGCAACCCTAATCCTCCGTTGGCTTTGGGTGTGTAAAAGAACCCAAATGCAGTCGAGGGCTTTAAATGAAGGATCCCTTTGACCTCCTGCCTTATTTCACTGCTAGTAGCTTTAGTACTCCCTCGCTAGGTGGATTTATTAACAGATTATAAATATAGCGACGGAATATATATTTTGTGAGTAGCTCCATCTTTTGGCTAGGTTTTAGAGATAATTTTCTAGTTCTTTTTATCATACTCAGAATTTCTGGCACGATAATTCCACATCTTAGGCCTTTCCATGGCCCACCTTTGCACGCAGGTACCTGGAGGCCTCATCTGGCTCAAGAGTTGGTCCGCTTTCTACTTCTATCTTTGGATCCTTGACGTACCAGGTGTCCTTCTTTGAGACCACCTGAAGCATTTTTCCACAGAGATACTCAATCGCAGGCTCTTCAGGTAATCCTGAACCATGTATAGCTGTTCTTGAGCTTCCCTTTTGTCCTTTCCGAGCAGTACAATGTCGTCGGCGGAGGCCAATCTAGGGACCTTATTTCTTTTATTAATTTTTATGCCCTCAGTCTTTTCTTCTACTGCCTCCAGCAGCGGCTCCAGGCACAAGTTAAATAGTAGTGGCGACAAGGAATCACCATGTTTAACTCCCCTGAGGATTTCGATCTCGACCCCTGCTCCATTCTTCGCCTTGATCTTAGTCTTGCAATTTTTATACATGTTTTGTATTAGTTCGATCAGCGGGGTCAAGATACCTTTTCTTGACAGACAAGGTTTAATCACCGAGTGGAGCATCGTATCAAACGCTTTTAAGATGTCTACTATTGTGTAGACACTTCCTTTCTTCTTTTTACTGTGATCAACGGCTGCATTTAGGAGTTGCACATTTACTTTACATCCGTTTTTGGAGGTGAAGTCCTTCTGTCTTATATTTTGTACGGTACCCCTCCTTATTCTCCCATCGAGAATTGAAAAGTCAATTTTGCCGAGAATGAGGCCTATAGTTATAGGCAGCCAATTCTCGGACTTCCTTGCATCCTTGTTTGGTTTAGGTATTAGTGTTGTTCTACTATCTCTCCAACTCTCCGAGAAGTGAGAGGTAAAACCAAGGATGTTGTATAACAGCGCCAATACTGCGGGCAGGCACGAATTAACAGATGTTTATTTTCCAAGCCGTCCGGACACGTGGCTGTTTTGTTTCTTATTTTCTTGACCCACTCACTTATTTCCCCGTGATTACTGGAGGAAAATATTCCTGAATAAAATCGGTTTGATGGCCCGATTTCGCCCCAGAAATCTTTGTATAGGTTTTCCACCTCTTTTGCTTCAGGAGATTGTCTGGCTGGTTCCAAGTAGGCCAAATCGTTATTAGTAATAACGTCGGCTAACTTCCTCGAACACTCTTTAAATATATCTTGACAAATATATATATTTATCGTTCTTTTGTTTCCACTTCGATCTTTTTTTGAGGGCTTTCTTATTTCCTCATCCCTTGCATTATTTCTTATTAATGCTCTATATAGAGACGTGCCGACAAATTCATTAATTTTCATCGCCAAAATTTCTTTATTTCATCCCACACTTTCTTTAGTTCGTTATATATTTCTCATGTGGGAGAGGTCACTTCGAGGTTTTTTCTATTTCTTTTCTCAGACTGCGCAGCCATTCACGAATCGACTCTTCGCTTACTTCATCATTCTCTATTCGTGTTGGCGCACAGCCTGGATCGACGGGATTGCACCCTCCCTCTGTTTCCTGGGCATCCTCCTGAGGGCTCGCATCCTCATCAATTATCCTTAACTTTTTCCTCTTGTTTTTAATTTGATCTATTTGTTAAGGTATAGAGAGGATTTGGAGAGAACAAAAAGATAAAATTTATTTACAAATTACCTAAATTTAGCTCTACATGTGGATTACTCTCTAAAGGACTCGACAGCACACTCGCTTGCTTGTTTGTTTTCTTCTAATAGCTCTTTTGTCTCAACTGAGACCCGGGCGTCCTTTGACGCTTACATACACTCTAGGGAGGGGATGCATACATGTTTCTGCTCGCTCTTCGCTGCCTCACACTCACAAGTACAATATAAATGTACTATCTATTTAACACAACTATTCCCTTTCTCTTTCCATTTCTAACGGCAGGTTGTGTATTTGACAAAATAAACCATGAAAGTCTACTTCAATCAATGAGAAAACAATTCCCGGAGCAGATATACCATTTAATTAAATCTTACTTAAGCAGCAGAACCTTCGTAGTAAAAATTAAAGATACATACTCTGAAGTTAAAGACATCAAGGCAGGGGTTCCGCAAGGAGGCGTCTTATGACTAATACTATACACACTATACACGGCCAACATACCAACAACTACTAATGGCAAGATACTGACATTCGTAGACGACACAGCGGTACTAGTCAGGCACACTGTCCCTGCAACAGCAGTCACATCACTACAAGAACATATCACAAAAATAGAAAAGTGGCTTCAAGTTAAACAAATTAAAGCAAACCCCGATAAATGATACACATTACATTTAGCGACCACATTACATTCGCACTGCAAAAACAGATATCTCCAAATATTATACTGAACGGCACGCACATAATACAAACAAGGCAAGTCAAATACCTAGGACTCCACTTAGATACACGATCCACATGGAAACAGCATATTAAATCTATAATAAAGACAAAATACAATTAGTTAACAAGTCGAAAATCCAAACTAAGCATAGAAAACAAACTAAAAATGTACAAAACGATCACAAAACCAATTTGGACGTACGGAATACCACTTTGGAGAACAGCAGCAATGAGCCATATAAGCAAAATAGAGACAATCCAAGCTAAAATTCTTAGATCAATTGTAAACGCCCCATGGCACGTTAGAAACGAGGACATACGGAAAGACCTTGGAATACCAACGGTCAAGGAAGAAATTAGCAGATTCGCAAGAAGGTACAGAGAAAGAATAGCAACGTACCCGAACCGGCTGGCAGCGGAAACGATCAACACAACCATAGAAAGAAGACTAAAAAGGAAACACCCAGCAGATCTCACAAAGGATATATCTTAACAAACACGAAGATGGTACCCCATTGGGGGTAGCCACCCACATGATAATCAAACAGATAAAAAATTCTACCAAATGTCCAAATTGGACAAATTATGAATGTGAAATTTTAAATAAAAAAAAAGTTAAACAAATGTGTCTATGGTGTTGCCAGTAGGGCTACGTATTATTGTACGACGTTTGTAAATATCGACGTAGGGTACGCTTCGTGCTGTTTAATCCGAAAGGAAGTGCTTCGTAGAAGATGAATATATTTGTTGATGTATACATTTCTTTGTCTAGATCGTTAATCTGTAACTACGTAGAATCGTTAACTGCGTAGCTGCTTGTGCCATCGGTTCATGTGTCCCCCCTACCCCCGCCACTTTGCAAGTTACTCGGCGAAACTAAGGTACAAGGAGTCATTTAGTCGTCTTATTTCGTACCGATAACATGAATCGCGTTGCGTCGGGTTTGCAACGTATTGTAACGTATTGGCGGCGTCGGTCTTTTATTGCTCCAATAATTTAATCCAATTAAATAAGCACACGCGAAAGTAATAAAATTTTATCAAATAATTTTGTACGCGACGTTAGAGTTCTTGTTCGCCGATTATAATTTTAACGGTCGCGGTAATGTGATCCTATTTAATATTGTTTTGAATATTCTTTTTCTGTATTAGAATCAGTGCATCTCTCAAGAGGGCAAAGCTTCTGCAGGAGCTCAAGAATGTAAGTAGCTTTACAATTTGTTCTTTTTATTATATTTTGTTTGAGTTACTGTTAATTATACAATAAAAATGATTGATAATTTAGAAAACTGTAAATGCCCTATTTAATTGAAATAAAGTCTTAACATTAAAGTACAATAAGACTGTCTGATACGCATAAAAAATCACTGAATATTTTGTTCTCAAACTTTTATATTAGAGTTCCAATTTACATATTTATTAGAGTTTAGTCTTTATTGTTGCCAGAGTTTCAAGTTTGTTATTATGTATTACCGATTTTAATATCTTATGTTTTGTTATAGACATATCACTGCTTCAACTTCTTCATCTTCTTCAGGAGTGTTCTAACAGTGGCTCGAAAGCCAAGAATGTAAGTATTTTTACATGTCATACTTCAATTATGTCTGTTCTATATATTTTTCTTTGATCACTATCAATGAAGAAAAACGATTTGATTGAAAATTTGGGAGCATAGCATTTTCTGAGGTTATTCTTTCATTAATATAAAATAAATGTTGAAGTCTTAATACCGAATTATAAAACAAATGACTAACATACTACAGATTATTTTAGATTTTACACATTCATATTAGAGTTTCAGTTTTTATACTTATCAAATTTTATTAGAATTTCAATCTTTATTATTGCTAAAGTTACTAAAGTTAATAAACCTTCATTTTTCATTATCTCCAACTTTTCAAATAGTCAGCGATTGCTTGTCGTGTTTTGTTTCGTAACAGATTTTTCGCAACCTCCATTTTTACCATTGGCCTTTTAACGGTTCCTGACTGATATTAATCTTCCTGACAACATTCGCTGGGATAGCGCAGTATCGATGGTAACGTCCTCTGTTTCTCCGCTTCGAACGGTGAGTCGCATGCATTTCTGTTCTTCTGGTCACTCAATTATGTCGTAGGATAAAAGGTCCGAATCGGCACGGGTGACTGGTTGTATTACGTAGAATTCTTTGCAAGCATAGTGAACGCGGGTATCTTTTATACCCGTGAGTAGTAACGCTCTTTTTTTTCAAATTTATTAGTTTAGGATAGGTCTTCTTGCACAGCGCGATTATAATAATTAGTTTTTTAACAATTAAGTTAAACATATACACTTGAGAATATATTCGTGTTATTTATAAATATGCATGTTAATATTCCGTATGAATATTTGCAAATGGCAAATATCTACACAAATATTCCTGTATAACATAAATATACTTGATCTTTAGCAATGAATTGATCCTGACAATATTAACTCCTTAACCTACAACTACGGGCATAGCCCGTAGTACGATGATCGAACCAAACGTAAATATTACGGGCATAGCCCGTAGTACGATGATCGGACCAAACGTAAATATTACGGGCATTCTCGAACGTAAATCGTAGGTTAAGGGGATAAGTCGCGTTCGTTTATTTCACTTCTCCTAGAATTTAAAATATCAGTTAATCGAAGCAATAATTTTGAACACTGCTTCTGCATTTTCGATTATGTGCTTTGATAAAGAGATTATCTGAGATTATTTCTTTCTTAGTAATGTATTAAGAGTCAGTTATTCCATTTGATCGAGTCTCAGTCTTTTTCGCTACCTTCTTCGCAATATTAAAATTTTGTTCTGGTTTATTAAATTAATAAAGTAGAGTTACTTAGTTACTATTAAATGAATAAAGTAGAGTTAATCAGAATCGAAGTAGTAAAATATAAAATCAAAGAATGTTAGTCCGTTAAATAAAAATTACACAAACTAATCATCTTTTCAGATCAGGATTTTCGAGTTTAATCCTTTCCGTGCCCATTGTTAGGACCTGATTCACTAGCCCAGGTGCTACCTGAAAGGCAGAAAGACATTGGGCACGATGATCACATTTAATGTAATAATTTCTCAGCCACTGACTATGTGTTAGTGTATCGTCCACGACGTATTTTCCACACTGTGTGTGTGTGTGTGTGTGTGTGTGTTGTTATGCCGTGGAATTGCGTCGCTTTTCCTCATTCGTTACAACTTCAAATATTAAAAATATCGAGACATATATCGATTCAATTTACGTCTCGATACAATCACGATTCCTGATAATATCATCCACACGATTAAGTGTAACCACGCTTTTAATATTGCCATCAATTACAATTATAATTCCAAGTTTACTTACATTTATTTTAACGATATCATTTTCTCAGACGTGTTTTATAGCGTTCTACGCAATGGTCACTAGCCTTCGTCAGTCGATTGCAGGAAAATGGTACGTACCTTAGAGTGTGCATGCTGTGTGTTAAGCTCGGGTGTCGGAGGCGTCCCGGGACGTTCTCTGTAGTGTAAGCTCTTGCGCCCGGGTGTTATGTGCGAGAAGCGTGGAAGTGGACCTATAAAACTGGTACGAATGAAACATATCATCGTCTCTGGCTTTGCCCGTCGATTTTTCGAATTTTGCGATCGTGATCGCGAGTGGTTTTCGAAACGAACGTTAATATTGCTCGAGCATGCACGTGCGAACAAATAGCGATCGCTATATGATCGTTGTTCATCCATGTGTACTTGAATCAGCTTCCGCGATTTCTCTTTTTATTTCACCTTTGTACTTTATTTTTTGGTTTGCTATTTAGAAAGTCTCGAGCTTAGATGTAAGTTTCAGCGGGCATTGCGCCCGAAGGAAGAGGAGGCTATGAGCCGAAGAGACCCGGCAAACTGCCATAGAAGAGGACAACTACCAATGACTCCTCATCCTCTGGATCATCCGGGGCATGGGACGTCATACTTGTTACTACTTTGTCACTATGCTCGCTTTTAGTATTTGTAGTAGTAGTAGTATTAGTTCTTTTTTTGGCCCATGAAAGAGATGGATGTAACGGGTTAAAACACAAACTAACCGGACGAGAATGGGTGGAGACGCCGCGTCGTTTTTCGTTAATAGAAGCGAGCATACGCAATCGCAGTTACTTGGGCGATCACCTCAGTTCAAGTACATAATAGTTATATCGATAATGAAAGTATGTCGTTACCGTAATTTTAAAAAAGTTATTCGGTTTTAAGGCATGACGGAATATTAATGAGAGTAACCGTACGTAATTATTTTCATTGCTGTAATCATTATAATGTAATGGGAAAACTCGATATTTGGAAAAAGAGCGCCCAATATCACTTTTTTAAAGCATTGTCCGCTTTTAATGGAAATAAAATAATCGTTTTTTTCAGTGTTATTTTATTCTATATTAAAAATGAAGTTTGTGTAGCATCGGTTTTTACAGTATTTTCATGAATATCGCGATTCTATAAACAAAAAGTAATTCTAACTTTGAATATCTCAAAACGGCATTGCAAATAACTGTTCGATTGTCGAAAAAAATTATTTTGAATGGCAAGATCTTGGCTTAAAAGTAGCCTCATGTCTTTGGACGTGCGTGTCATAAAATGACCTAGGAAAATTCTCACAATTTTTATTCTTCCCGGTGAAACAGTATTGATGTAAAAGAAACTTATTTGGCTTATATTGGCTATTATATATGTCGGGTTTACATTAGAATTAGGGTTAGGGGCGTAAAGCGAATCTTCGTTTGCATTACACGTCGTCGTTATGCAATAGAGAAGACATTGGCTAGTGCAAATACGATTATTATAGAACCGGACAAGTAACCGTGGTGATTAGATACTCGAGAGACTAATGACAATGATCCTAGGTTCAATAACGAATCCGCGGACAACGGGACGGTAGTCGTACGCACTCGCAAAAATCTAAGTCGGATTCTGTGTTAATATTCGCTGACCGTAAGGAGTTAATCCTTTTTTTTGTCGATGAGACAGCAAGAGAGAATGATTTTCCGTCCCGGTGATACCCCAGAGGAAAACTATGACGGGATGTGTCTAAGGACACGAGATCATCGGATTCGTCGGGGACATCCTACGTTCGGAAAGTAAGGGAAATTGACGTTGCTGCTAATTGGCCAATCTCCATATCGGTAGTTAGAAAAGGATGCTAGCCGCCCTTGAGGGAGGGTTGCTAGTGGGAGACGTCGTTCGTGGAAAAATATGTCTCTCCTGTCTTCCCGTAACTGGGACAAAGACTGTGTATCTGTTGAAGGATTTTATGTAACTAGATATTAGTGTTTATGACGGTCCTCGGGCTAGCCGATCACGTACTGCGGAGACGCGTCGGCATCTGGTAAACATCCTGCCCGGAGAATAGGATCTGCGTGTGGCGAGCTACGGGACAGAAACCGTTGGAATGTTTACTGCCACGTGCCGCTACAAATCTTTCTTTTAAGGAGAGCTATAGGATTACTCAATGCCTTTGTTAGATGGAGAGTTCGTCCCGTTGACCGCGGCCACGTTCGGCGACTAATTGTCACCTTGAGCCCAAGCTCATTGTCACAAGTCTCAAACAAATACAATTGGTTAGAATGACGGCAAATCGTTTAGTTACAACTGTAGATTTTAATTACAATGTTTTATGGATTTTCCCGAGGTTTCCGAGGGAAGGCACCGGTGTCCTCGTATCTCCGACATATATTTACCCTTAAAAGAATCCCACAATTAGTTGTATAAATTTTGCAATATCTGTGAAATCTTTAAATATTGAAATTTTTATGAAATTATCTTATTGTTAGCGCAAAGTTTGCATCGAATTGAGTTTGCATTTTGAGATTTCAATACAAATATTAGACAAGCTTCTTTCTTTAATCCGTTTCGTTATTCGAAACAACATCAGTCACTTACAATTGTTAATTTGGCAAATAAGAACCAGGCAACGTTCTCAATTGTGATAAGCTTAGTTAAGCTGATAAAGCTTCGTTGTTTTTGACATATTATAGCATGACTGTTTTATTCTCACGTTTCCTTCAATTTTATCATCGAAATAGAAGAATGACGTTCCGGATAGTCTTTCATCAAAGTGACTATCGAATTGGTTAGCAGAAGGTATTGATTTCGGCGATACGCTTATATGTTTTCTATCGAGCTACCTTCGTTTCGTAAACGTTGTTATCGGTCCCTCAAACAGACCCTAACGAGCTGAACTGTGATATTTGCTATACATTTGCAGAAACTAGACGTAAAATGGAAACTGTGGCCGAATGCTAATACTAGTATAGTTATACCGATATAGGTACTGACAGTTGAATTTTCGATTATCGATATTATCAATATGTACGTTCCGATATTAATCATATTTCTGATATTCTTGATTATATTTCTTGAATTATATTTTATTTCTAGAACTTCTTATTAATTATTTTTTATTTATAATTTATATATTATTTCTCTAAAGGTTGGTATTAAATACTTTATTTTTATTAACAATATTTAACCATCAAAGTAACCCACGCGGAATATTTCATAATTTGAGATTAATTACGTAACTTTAATCTCTACCACTCGAAATCGCCTACCAAGGTTCACGATACATCTTTGAATTCCGCCTATTGCGTATCCCGATGCGTCTGGCGTGAGGTTGAAGGGTTTGCAAAAATCCGCATATTGTAGAATAGGTTTTGTCATTAATGCTGCTATAAAATTGTTGAACGTATTTTCTCGATTTATGTCGTCCAGATAAATGAATAATTCTACTTCTTGCAATCCTGATAGCACTGAGTTCATTAAGAGTTGAAACGTTGTTGGGGCGTTTTTTAATCCAAGGGACATTCTCTTGAATTGAAAGCGTCCGTACAGTGTTGAAAATGCCGTTTTGTGGGCATTCTCCTGGGTCATTCGGATCTGGTAGAAGCCTGATACCAAGTCAAACGTGAATAAATATTTCGCACTTCCTAATTGATCCGATATTTCTATGATGTTGGGAGCGGATAAGCATCGCCGATCGTTTTATCATTAAGCTTTCTATAATTAATAACTAATCTCCAACGTTTGTTCCTCGCGAATTGTACGGAGAAGTCGATGGATCTACGACATCAGTGGCCAGTAATTCTTGAACTTGACGATTTATCTCCTCTCGATGTGCAGGTGAGTGACGATACTCTTTGATATTAATTGGTATATAATGCATTGTAATTATTCGATGCTCTAGATCTTCAGTTCCTTTCAGCGTGTCTTCTGGGATATGAAATCTATCTTGATTCTTCCGAATTAATTTTCCGACGTTTCTTCTCTTCTCTTTGTTCAAGTGTTCGAGTCGTAATAATTCAATTATTTTGTCAACTCTACTTTCTTTTGATTTTGAAATCGCATTGCAGGTCATGCTAGGGAGCGAGGTGAGATTTTCAAATTCTTGAACTACCATTGTAGGTGTGGTATTTATTATTCTCATATAACCTCGCCTCTGATGGTTCCTCACAACTGCAATATCAAAGACTCCCTTAATTGGCTCGATTTCTGGAATAAATCCCTCGTTTACCTCCGGAATTGCAATGTTGATAGTACACGGTACCGAACTTCATTTTGGCACGATTACCTTTTCTCTTGTATCGAAGGGAATATAAATATTTCCCCACTTGATATTCTTTCGCTCGTAAACCAAACGAGCCTTGCATCCTGTGAAAAATTCGGATCCTAAGATTCCGTCTTGATCGATCAGCAATGAGTCATCAACTACATGAAAAATAACTTTTTTTTTTATATTTTACGTGGAGGAAATCCGCACGGACGCCAGACCGCTTCTGGGGAAAGCGGCGTGGTAGTGTCGGACTCCAACCGACTAAAACCTCCACGATAACCGTCCCGGTTGCGATCGAGAGAGGCCCGGGAACCGGTGTGAGCGTCGCAACGGGGCCACCCCGCGCGCCTAATACCACCGCTGATGGAGCGGTGTGTGACCATTGTCACGCCGCGTCTCGTCGCTGGAGGCGCCGTGCCAGGCAGCCCAGTTCCCCTACCGGACTGCTTGGCGGCCCCGAGGCGCTGAGACGCCAGCGCCCAAGCCCGAACGCCACGGGGGGCGCGGCGGGCCCAGCGCACTTCGCCAACGCTACACGGAGTTCCCAGGCGATCACCCATCCAAGCGCTATCCGTGCTCGGCGCTGCTTAACTTTCGTGATCTGACGGGAACGAGTGCAATTAGCGCGGCCAGGGCGTTGGCACACATGAAAAATAATTGGATGGTCCGCAACCTGTATTACTGTCTGCCCTAGGGTGACCAGACTCGCTGCCGTAATTCCTCGAACTTCGATTGATTCTTGCTCGTTGATGATCGCTGAATCGGCAAGGCAGGATTTTTAATGATATTTATTTCTGATCCGGAGTCTAATAGCAAATTAGTTTTAGTTCTCATGTCTGGGGAGACTATTCTTGCGATTGGAGTGCTCGGGGTTTCGTTTATCTTTATCGAAACAATTCGTAGAGGTCTTCTTCCGAAATAGAATCCGATTCTTGCGCATTCTTGGTTGTTTTTCCGTGCTTTGTAGGGGACCACAGACGACGAACTGGCAACATCCCTGGACATGAGTTACTTCAGAATTTTAGTTCCATTAATGCGGGATAAAGTTGCCTGTCCGGTGTGAAAAGAGGGAAATACACCTACTTTTTATGACGCTGCAAGATCTGGACAGGCATCTTAATGAAAACCATGTACAGACCCCAATTCAATGGGGCTGTATCAAATGTGACAAAAGTTTCCCTAAGCTCCATGGTGCACAGTGTCATATTCGTAAATGTAGGGACCGCACGGAACATGGTGAGGGTCAATTCAAATGTGACGCTTGCCCCAGGAGCTTGGGATTCCAAAGAGCTCTTTCGACCAATGAACGACGCGGGCACCCTGCTGTGGGAAAAATAAATAGTAGTGGAACGGACCCCCTATCAATGAGGCAAGTGGTAGACTATGGAAAGCAGATGAGATTGCCCTCCTGAAGGAGCTGGATGTAATTTATAGAATTCACAAATACCCCGATGTTGAAATGAGCAAAATTTTGACAACTAAAACAGCGAAACAAATTAGAAATAAGAGAGAAACGCTAAAGATTGCTAATGTCGAAGGGGACCTTCCGGAGAAAGCCTCAATGACAGAGGACGGGTGCGATCTCGTTGACCCGTCCATGGCGTCTACGCGCCAAGAAATAAGCGTTAATAGCGAAGAAACGGTTCACGAGTGGAGGCAATGCCTCGCTAAAGAAATCGAAAGACAAGCCGAGGTGCCCCCTGTTTTAAGGGATGCTTATACTCGGCTGACAGAGATTTGGGACAAGGGGAGAGACAATAAGTCGGAATTGATTAAGCAAGTCATGGATACGTTTATACAATTTTATATGGAGCTCTTAAAAATAAGAGTAGTAAAAAGAACAAGCCCTTAGAGAAACAAAAGGGGAAGAACCATAGACAGGGTGGTGGAAAAAGGACTAATAAAAATAGAAGAAAGAGGTACTCCTACGCACGTTGCCAGGAGATCTTTTATGAGTGCCCCAGAAAGTTGGCTGATGCCATAATTAACGATGATTTGGCTTATCTGGAATCAACCAGAAAGCCGCCAGATACGGTGGATATAAAACAGTTATATGAAGCTCTGTGGGGAAGAACTGGGCCCACAAATTTGGAACTGCCTTCAGAACTGCAGAGAGCTTCAGAACTGTTTTTGAACAACTATTTTATGCCCGTTACCATCGAACAGATTGAGGGAAAAATTAAAGGAATGAGGAGCAAGACAGCGGCAGAGCCAGACGGATTGTTAAAAGAAAAGTTGTTAATGCCTGGCCTGCCTGCAATTTTGGCTAACTTATTTAATATATTATGGTATAGTTCCTATTTTCCGACCGCATGGAAGGAAAATAGGACAACTTTAATACCTAGAGCCACTAAAGATGGAAATATGGTCGAGAACTGGCGACCAATTACGATCGGCCCAAGTTTGGGCCGAATTTTCTCATCAATCCTCGATAGACGGCTAAGACGACCCCGTCTTACACCCGTAGACCAGAGCTCGAGACAAAAAGGATATACATCAGAGAGTGGATGTAAGATAAATATTGAATTGCTTAATGCGGCTCTGAATTATAACAAAAGAAATCGAGGGGAGTGTACACAATAGTGGATATTTCGAAAGCCTTCGATACTATACCCCATTCTGCAATAAAACCGTGTCTGGCTAGAAAAGGCGTTCCAACTCCCATAATGGAATTAATAAGCAAAATGTATAATGGATGTAAGATGACTACAAAAACTAATAATACTATAGGGGTCGAAGTAGAAATTCTCAGAGAAGTTAAGCAGGACGATCCTTTGTCGCCACTGCTTTTTAATCTATGTCTTGAGCCGCTGCTTGAAACAATTGAGAAAAATACCTGTGGCATCAATATTAATGAAGCAAACAAAGTCTCGGTACTGGCCTTCGCAGATGATATCGACTTGCTTGGGGAAGATGAAAGGGAGGCACAAAGCCAGATGGACGAGCTTCACAGATACCTGGAGAGGCTTGGCATGAATATATCAGCCCATAAAAATTAAACATTCCAGGTGATAACCAAGAAGGATACCTGGTTTATTAAAGACCAGGCAATTAAAGTTGACAAAGAAAGGATACCGGGTATAGATCTAGACCAAGTCTTGAGGTATTTGGCGCTAAGATAGGGCCTTGGAAAGGCATCCATTGTGGCATTATAATGCCCGAGATTCTGAGCATGGTGTGAAGAGTAAGGGAGCCATGCCAGAAGATAGAATTATTGACCAAATATATTTTCCCTCGCTATATATATATTATCTGCTGATAAATCCCCCGAGTGAAGGTGTTTTAAAGCTTATGGATAACCAGGTCAGGCAAGAAATAAAAACGATACTGCACCTGTTACCATCTACTCCCACTGGATTTTTCTACGCCCCAAAGAACTGTGGGGGATTAGGGCTACCGAGATTCGAACATATTGTGAAGCTCGGTACCCTAAGGAGCGCTTTAAAAATCAAAAGCTCAATAGATCCAGCAGTGGCAAGTTTAATTGGAGACGACGAGGAGACAAAATTAAAGAAAATTGCTAAGTCCCTGAGAATAAATTGGCCAGCCAGCTTGGAAGATGTGGAGAAGGCAAAGAGAAGGTTAAAAGAAGAGCACATTAAGGAGTGGGCAGGATTAAAAAGTCCGGGCCAAGGTGTCGCTGACATTGTAAAAGAAAAAGTGAGCAACGTGTGGCTTAGGGAGTACCATTCGCTAAAGCCATCCCGCTTGATCGATGCCTTGCGTTTGAGAACGAACACCATTGGCCCCGAAACCACCTTAGCCCGGGCAAACAAAAATATCGATGTAACGTGTAGAAGGTGCCATGCCCAACCGGAAACCTTGGGGCATGTGCTATGGTTATGCCAGTTCACAAAGGGCCTTCGCATTAAAAGGCACGATGAAGTTAAAAACTTTGTAGCCAATAAACTAAGAGAGCGAGATGAGGTATTTGTTGAGCCAACAATAATGATGAGGGGTAATCGTTACAAGCCGGATCTCGTAGTCAAAAACGAGCAACGGCTTTACGTGGTCGGTGTTACAGTCCGCTACGAGAATACAGATTACCTCCTGAAACCGTACAAAGAAAAGGTTGACAAATACCTCCCATGTTTGGAACACCTTAAATCAATATATGGCTCGAAAGAAGGACGAATAATACCAGTAATGCTTGGTAGTAGATGGACTGTTACTATAAAAACCAAGGAAAGTTCATACGAACTGGGATTAAATAACAATAAAATTAAGACAATAGTAATACACGTGCTTAGGAGCTTCATTGAAATTGGCAACATATTTTTAGATGGTTAAAATTGTTTTCAACCTAACTTATTAAATTATTTATTTATTTCTGTATTTATTTATATGCTGTTTAATTTAATTTGTGTTTATTTATTATAATGGAATTGTACATATTGAATATTGACTATTGTCAGTTTTAAGAAATTATAACTCCCTACGAGGGGGTACCTCGGAAGAATGGAGCCTCATTAAGAGGCTCCACAGGTTTTAGGTGCCTCTCGGTCTCTCGACTTATCTATTTATTTATTTACCTAATAAAGAGCTATTAATAAGGGAAGAGCGTACCTTAGGATGTTGTGATTATTGATGACTGCCTAGGGTCATGCGATGGAGGATCGGATGTCTGTAATGTATGAGTTTTAGTGAAATGGATTAAATTGCTTACCTACTCATTTATTTGATGATTAATTATTGATAAGACAAGGTACTTACTTCCACGAGGTAATGATAAATCTGATGATGGCTTTGTCATGCGAAAGAGGTCTTGATGCCTGAGGTTGCGCTAACCTGACGATGACCTGGTGTCATAATGATTGTTTCGACCATTCGCGGGGAGACGCGATCGCAAGAAAGCACGTCAACGGGAGTCGTAAATTCCCGTTACGATTGGATAATCGACGCCACGAAATGATCGATCCTCTATTTCGGTTAGGATAATAGAGGTAGTTAATTTGAATATGACACTGATGTAACAAGTTATAAAACACAGTTTATTCCAACCACTTGTAAAGAAGATAGTTACGCTGGTGCGTATGTATAAGATAAGTAAGTAACTGATCTACGGGTGTAAACCCGATCAAAAGGATGTTGACTGTTTGAAAGATGGAAAGTCAGTGAAGTTTGGCGACGATGATGTGGCGGAGGAAAGCTAAGGACGGGTGTGTCTAGCGCACGGGACCATCGGATTTGTTGATGACGATTTTGGCTAAGAGAGTGAGGGAAATAGGCTTCGTTGTTAATTGGTTATTTGCTATGGTGGTGGGTGAGGAAGGATGTTAACCGCCCTCGAGATAAAGTTGCTAATGGGAGGCCTTCATACATGAGAAAAGGCAACTTTCCCGTGTCAACCCGTGGTGGACCATAAACTTTAGGAAACAATTCAGGGAAAGAATATCTGTTCGGTCTGAAGGATCTCAACTAGAAAATTTCTAAGATTTATGGAGGGTACTTGAGACTATTGAAGGGACGCAGTAAGGATCCTGAAGACATCTGGCTGCCATCTTGCCCGCGATGTGTGGCCTGGTTTAAGTAGAGTGTCGCCTGACGTAACAGTATGAATTATTAATAAGTGCATAGACATAAATAAGTACATGAATATGTGGTCAAATACATTAGAGGATAACTATGAAAGAATGTAATATATGTATATGTCGGAGATGAAAGGACATCGAAGCCCCCCCCCCCCCCGTAGGAACTTCAGGATAATCCCCTAACATTGTAATCTAGAGTCTGCTATAGTTGTAATTAAACAATCGTAGATATTCAATCCGATTAGTGACAGTGAGCTGTGGCTCGAGGCGACAGTCTGTCGCCCAACGTAGCCGCGGTCAATGGGACGGGCGCTTCGTCTAATAAAGGTGTGGTGTGATAATATGACCCTCATTAAAGGAAATACCCATAGAGGTACCTGACAATAAAACATACCAACGGTTCCTTCGGACAATGAATACCAGATGTTGAGGCACTTACACAGCACAAGTTCAGACGAACCTGAACTGCGTTTGCAAAAAACACGGTTCGGTTGGGTTATCGGGGCGAGTCCAACGTCCCAAACCGCGATAAATACGTTCCACGCAACCACAGCGGCTTTGCAAGCGGATCTCGCGCGGTTTTGGGAGATCGACGAGGGACCGGCCACTACTCATCTTTCGGAATCTGTACGACTATGTGAGGAACATTTCCGAAACCATGTCCGACGAACCAAGGAAGGCAGATACGTCGTTGCATTACCATTCAACGAAAAACTTTCCTCACTAGCGTCATCGAAGGCCGCTGCAATGAGCAGGCTCGTCTCTCTTCATTGTCGATTCCAACGCGATAACCAGTATGAAACCGCGTATAGTACGCTGATCCAAGAATATTTAGACTTGGGTCACATGACGAAGATCAACACGGATCAGTCCACCGACCATGGGTATTATCTATCACATCACGGCGTGATCAAGGAGTCGAGCGACACCACCAAACTCTGGGTTGTATTCGACGGATCAGCATCAAGCACCACTGGAGTTTCCTTAAACGATGCCCTTCATACTGGCCCGAAACTACAAGAGGACTTGAGAAACATCTTTTGGAGATTCCGGTCATTTCAATATGTCCTTACCGGCGATATCGAAAAAATGTATCGGCAATTCATCATACGTCCAGAAGATCGTACTTATCAAAAAATTTTGTGGCACGCCGATAACGGAGAGATCGAAACATACCGACTCAACACCGTAACGTTCGGTCTATCCGCAGCACCGCATCTAGCCATTCGATGTCTTAAGCAATTGACAGAAGACGAGGGACCTCTATTTCCGATAGCAGCGCAGATCCTGCAGCGAGACTTCTATGTCGACGATGCGTTGACCGGAGCCGATACGAAGGACGAATCCCTATCAGTGAGGAATGACCTAACGAAACTACTCAAGCTAGCGGGCCTAAATATCCGCAAATGGGCATCAAACGACCGGGATCTGCTACGAGGATTACCAGAGGAAGACATCAACAAGACATTACATCTCGGCGAGTCCTCAACATTAAAAACACTCGGCGTCTTTTGAGATTCAGCAGACGATTTCATTCTATATTCTGTCAAGACGATCAGCGACACTTCCCGAGTCACAAAACGGTCAATCAGTCCGGTCATCGCACAAATTTATGATCCACTGGGATTGTTCGCTCCGGTAATCGTCCGAGCAAAAATGCTTTTGCAACAAGTCTGGATATTGAATGTAGATTGGGACGAATCTCTTCCAACAGACTTACATACAGAATGGATCAGCTACCACACACAATTGCCGTTGCTAAATGCTGTAAGATTCCCACGGAAGCCCATCATAGAATCCGTAACGAAAATTGAACTACACGGATTCTGTGACGCTAGCGAAAGGGCATATGGAGCGTGCGTATACATGCGAACGACGGACCAAAAAAACAATATTTGGACTCGACTCCTCACGGCGCGATCGAGGGTAGCGCCGCTCATATCGCTCACCATATCACGTCTCGAATTAAGCGGGGCACTTATTCCGACCTCCCTGATTTCGTCAATACAACAGGCCCTGACGACCAAGATATCGCGGATCGTATACTGGATTGATTCCACCATCGTGCTCCATTGGATCAGGTCTTCGCCGCACACCTTAAAAACATTTGTGGCGAATCGAGTGGCCGAGATACAGACCAAGACCAACATCACCGACTGGCGTTATGTGCCTACCGATGATAACCCAGCGGATCTCATCTCCCGAGGTCAGACGCCCAAGGAATTCCTATGTCCGTCTATTTGGAAAAACGGGCCAAGTTGGCTCCTGCAGAGCGAAAACCATTGGCCGATCTGGAGCCCGACACCGTTGGTCGACATCCTGGAACAAAAAAGGACGATCTGTCTAACAACGAATATCAACGACAACACACTCCTCCACCGATATTCATCCTGGACAAGACAAATAAGAATCGTCGCTTGGTGTCTTCGATGGAGACATAAGCAACACCGATCTGCCCATATCACAACAGACGAATTACCTGCGGCGCACAACAGATTAATGAAGATAATACAATCCAGTCATTTCGCGACTGAAATTCGGACACTCCAGAAAAATCGAAGCAAGGACGTTGGAGGAAATCTACAGCCATTAAATCCCTTCCTCGACGAAGAGGGGATTCTACGAGTCGGAGGACGACTAACCAACTCCGCTATACCCTTCAACCAAAAACATCCATTTATTTTGCCGAAATCCACTGTAACAGAGCACATTATAGAGCAAGAACACCAGAACAACCATCACACAGGGACACAAGCTACGCTATACGCGGTGAGACTGCGCTATTGGCCGATCGACGGCCGTCGCCAAGTGCGGCGCACTCTCAGAAGGTGCGTCCGCTGCTGCAGAGCTAACCCTCCACCAGTGGAATACTTGATGGGTGATTTACCAGAGGCGCGTATTACCGAATCGCGTCCGTTCACGAACGTCGGAATCGACTACTGCGGTCCATTCTACATCAAGGAGAGGAGGGATCGCAACCGACGTAAAATCAAGACATACGCTGTCATATTCATTTGTCTGGCAACAAAGGCTGTCCACATAGAGTTAGTCAGCGATCTAACCACCGACGCGTTCCTGGATGCTCTACGCCAATTCATCTCGCGGCGAGGATACTGCGCACCCATCCTTACCGACAATGGCACCAATTTCGTCGGGGCTAACCGCGAGCTGCAAGAACTCCGGACCCTATTGCAGTCCGACGACCACCAGGAGAGGGTACAGAATTTTCTCGCCGACCGACAGATACAATGGCGTTTCAATCCTCCGAACTCACCACATTTTGGCGGTTTATGGAAAGCTGCGGTGAAAACTTTCAAACGCCATCTCATCCGCGTCGTCGGCACGGAGCTCTTGACCTTTGAGCACCTCAACACCCTTGTGATTGAAATTGAAGCCATTCTTAACTCACGCCCACTGACTCCCATATCATCCGATCCGAAAGATCCTCCTGTCCTCACTCCCGGTCATTTCCTAATCGGTGATACACTAACAAGTCTACGGGAGCATGATAAGGGCAAACATAACATTCGTGAAGGCACCGTAGTAATCCTCAGGGAGGATAACATGCCATCTATGCAATAGCCTTTGGGCCGCGTAATCAAGATCCATCCAGGAGTCGATGGAATCATCCGGACCGCTATCGTGCAGACGGCAACAAGCATCCTGGACCGTGGTGTCAAAAGACTGGTCCCCTTACCCATTCAACTAGATCCAGACGAACTTCCACACGGAGCGAAGGAATTCACCAACGACGCACCTGACTCCATAGCCAGAATTTGATCGGTGCCCTCTCAACGGAGGGAGGATGCTACGTCGCCTAAAACATCTGCACGCCAGCCCTCGCGATCGGACAGCCAACGGCCTGCGTCATTCCGACCCTCAATAAACCTAAGGACCCACCATAACTTTCACTTCCCTGTATTTTGTCAACATGTATCTTCAGTCAATCCATTTGTGCTGAAGAATTTCTTAAGCCTAAAAATATTTTCGAAACACATCCGGTTTTTAGAGAGGTCCTTGGGTTTATTAGGCGCACTTAAAAACACGGAAAAAGCGGGTACGCACCTATTAAGAAAAACCGAATAGCTATCTAACAAAACAAGCTGGTTTTTCCCATGAACAAGGTCATCTGCCAACCACGATGGTAGGAGGCTTCCTACTCATCCCATCAAGCATTAGCGTAGGTCATGACCAATCGACACCGCAGATCGTTACTCTCACTTTTCCTAACGAAAAGTGTGAACAACGAATCCGCGTTCTTCAGGCAAAGGGGCACACCCACACCGAACTTTCTTCCGTATTAGCATAAGAGCGGCAAGTCAGTCTAAATCTAACGCCTAACGTTTAAGTCTAAGCACAACGCTAGAGGAGCGTAATTCACGCAAACTATCTAAGTCGGTTCTCGGTATTGTCGAACATCCATCTCCTCTACTAAATATATTGTAGTGCTACGTTCACTAATACATTAAATTCAATTATAAGAGTCCTGCTCTAACGTGCATATCTATCTTATCTTCGTGCGATAAGTTGTTATCTATTTATATCTATTCAACAGTGTAATCTAAGTGTTGGAAATATATAACTTATAATTCTGTGAATCACAGTGTTATACAAACTGAATCACCCCTATTATCGCAAAGGAAATCAGGGGATCGATCAATTCGTGGTGTCGATTGCTATAATCGTAACGGGAATTGACGTCTCTCCTCGCGATTGCGCCTCCCCGCGATTGGTCGAAACTACAGACTTGATCGCGAGCAGAGCAATACATACCGATCTATCAGTTAGCAACCAGTTATCAATCAGTTATCAGTTAGTCGCGCGAAACAGTATCTAACAGTATCTACAGTATCTTGAGCATTAACGAGTATTAATCCGCGATTTCATTTTGCAATTTATACTTTGTACTAACGATTCACGTATACAGGCTGTACATTAATTTATCATTTTAAATACAGGGTGGTTGGTAACTGGTGGTACAAGCGGAAAGGGGGTGATTCTACGCGAAGAAAGAAGTCGAAAATATACAATAAAAAATTTTTTTTTAATTTTTTAAAAAATCTACTGTGAGGTTCGTTATAACGAGACGTGATAAAGTGCACGCGTACCGAGCGAAAATTCAAAGTCGATTTTCTCGAAAATGAAGCCTCAAACGAAAAATTTTTATTGTATATTTTCAACTTCTTTTTTCGCGTAGGATCTAAATGCAATACTCGTATCTATATCAAATAACTTTACAGTTATTTGATCACTCTCGTCACAACGAATCTAACACACACACTCTCTCTCTCTAACAACTCTATCAATTCTCACGACTCTACTCTTGGACGACTCGAAACCTCTAACGACTGATTCTCGCAACACGCACACTTTTCGATTCGCCTTGGATAGCGAAACCGTCCTTCTTCTAACGTTGTCTATTGTTTCCCTCATACCTATGTAAGAACTACCAACTACGTGCTACGTCACGTAGGCACTCTTAAATGTAAACGAACCACAGAAACACGACGTACACGGTTTTTCTATTTTCAACTGATTTCTAATTCGAATTACTTTACGATATTGCACTTGGTTTACACTAATTACTGGTTCTGAACTCCAGCCGTGTCTTTCCAAGACTGAAGCTCTTACAATTTAACTTTCGATTGGATCTGTTTCTTTTTTCTTCGTCCCTCAATATCCCCACTATCCGCGCGTTTGTTAGGCGTCCGCAACCATTGCCACGCACGCCTTCTTCTAGAACATTCGGCGGAAGGACCGTTGGGATATCGATGGCTCATTAGGCACTTCGGCGATATGCGTTGTCGCCGAGTGCCGCCACATATTTATCTCCTTCATCAGTCCATCGGATTTGAAGTGTGCCGGCCGTGACACGCTTGTCGCTACATTGTATATATTTCGCTGGTCCTATATGATGATCTGTCTGCGACACTGTAGTGCCACGAGCGGCTGTTAGGAATACGGTCTATGGCAAGCCTCGTGGTGTAACAATAATACAGCGCCAAGAACATCGGAAAACCATACTATTATACATATCCGGATAACTTCGAGCTACACCTTTGCGTGCAAAACGTTTACCAGCAATATCAATTTTAAAACACGAATATACGATTACTACAAGTTCCACTTTAACATATTTTGATTTTACACAACGTTATATCGCAGCTTCTCTTTTGGAAATTAACAATATATTTATTTTTATTATACATTAATCCCAATTAACATTAGTTCTCAAGTCTCAATTTTATAGCGTTGAATGTTATTCACGATAGCAAGTGATTTCGTCAATAATTTTTGTAAACATCGATCTAGCTTAACTTAGGGACTAATGACATCGCCTAGTTTACAACCAATTACACGCTTTTCTTTTTAATTTGTTGATCGAATTGCTGGACAACGATAAAAAAATTCACTCGTTCGTTTTAGTGATCGACTGCGAGATTCAATTTGAACAATCTTAATGTACCTAACATAATTTTCAAATCAACTATGTTCATTTATAATTAGTGTAAGTATTCATAAATAATTTTTTAATGGGTTATAAACGTTTGATTTTCTCTCTGTGCTTTTGTTGAAAATTGTGGATCTTTGAGGCCGAAATAATGTTATAGGAACACTAAATTTATACTGAGGATTAATATTAAAATAATGAAATATTTATTTCATGAACGATTCCTTATATGTTCATCGATACACACTTGCACGCGTCTCAGCACTTTCTTCTATATCCGACTGTTAACTGACTCTTAAACGACTCTTAACCGACTGAAGAGTTTACATTCCTTTGTTTTCGAGACGCTTCGGACACACACACTTCCACACACTGATATTCACATACAAGTATCTCTATTACGCCTTTAACCTAGTCCAGCACGGAAAATTATACATATCTCATTACACCTCCTTAATTTTTTGTGCTGCATATTCATTTCCTTTTATAAGTCAATCAAACTATTCTTAAAAATAATCTAAAATTTTCAAATTTGTTCCTCCCTAGAGCCTTCGTTAAAATATCAGCTACATTATTTTCTGAATCTACTTCTATAATGTCAGTCTCTTTATTTTCGTAACTTTCATTCACAAAATGGAAGTGAACTTCAATGTACTTAAAATTTGTTGTTAAGTTTCCAAATGTTGATATCGCAATCGTTCCAGAATTCTCTTCGTAAATTTTTATTGGTGTCTCAATCATTATTTTGAAATCTCTCAACAATTTTCTTACAAATTTAATTTCGCTCACAGCTTCCGATAAAGCTACATACTCGGCGGTTGTTGATGATTTTGTCACGCCACTTTGCTTTCTCGATTTCCAGTAAATTGCGTTTCCGAAAAATCTTATGATAAATCCCGTAGTGGATTTTCTATCTACTTTATCTCCAGCCCAATCAGCATCAATAAAACAATCAATAACTTCAGCATTCAAATTTCTTCTATAAGTTAATTTTAATTTCCTAGTTAAATATAAGTATTTCAAAATTCTCAATGCATATTTATAGTGTGTCTCGTTGTAACTGTTTTGAAATCGACTTAAATAGTTTACACTATAGCTAACGTCCAATCTTGTTCCAGTACTAATATCTAATAAAGCTTCTATGAGATTTATATATCTTATATCGTCTGAGGCTGATTGTGCGGGTTCTAAACTTAAGTTTTGTTCCATTGGTGTAAAATATAGTTTACTATTTTCTATATTATATTGCCTTGCTAATGACTCCATATAACTACTCTGATCCAATTTCATCTCACACTTCTTATTATCGTACTCAATGTTTATTCCTAAGTAAGTCCTTACTTCACCCAAGTCCTTCATCGCAAATTGGTTTGTCAATTTGTTTTCAATTTCATCGATTTTTCTTTTGTTTTCTCCACATATTAATAAGTCGTCTACGAATAGAATTAAATATATAACATCATCGCTCTCATACTTCATATACAGACAATAATCACTCTTACTCCTTTGAAATCCTAATTTTTTCATATACATTCATACCAAGCTCTTGAACTTTCATGCAATCCATATAACGTTTTTGATAATTTACATACTTTCCTGCTTTTATCGTCGTAACCGATAGGTTGTTTTACAAATACTTCCGATTTTAAAGTTCCGTTTAGGAATGCTGTTTCTACATCCATTTGCATAATCGTCAAACCATATTGACAACAATAAGATAGTAATAACTTGAACGTTTGCATTTTTGCCACTGGAGAGTATAAATCTTCCAGTACTTCCTTTTGTTCGAAGCCTCGAACAACTAGTCGCGCTTTCTTACGATTATCAGATTTATCCGTATATACCCATTTCAAGTCTAATACTTTTTTGTCTTTCGGTTTCTCTACTAATTGCCAGGTCTTATTTTTGATTAAACTGTTCATTTCTCGTCCCATTGCTTCTTTCCATGAACTGCTGCCATCTCCACTTAAAGCTTCTTCATAGGTTTGAGGACTGTCTGCGCTAACTTCATTCAAATAAATGTAATATGAGCTCGTTTGGCCATATCTTTGAGGTTTCTTTCTTTCCGGTTCTGACCTTCTCAAATTATTTTCTGTATTTGTCATTTTTCCCACAATTTTAGCGTGAGATTCTTGCCTTTCAAAGTAACTACTTATTTTATATAAACCATGATCTTTGAATGCGATCCCTATCAACTTTCTGTATTTGTTATATATCTTTGAAATATTTCCTGGGACTATCTTATTTTCATTCGTTACTCTCGCATAGCTGACCAAGTTATTATCCATTTTTTTCATATAAAATACATTAGACATTATAATTTTAATCATCCTTTTGTTTACTTCAAAGTAAGTTAAAATTTTTCCGACTTTTGTTCCTTTTAGAATTCTACCGTCTCCTGCCTTTACATTTATCGGGTTTTTTAAATTTTCGTATTCAACAAAATAGGAGTCATCATTTACAATGTGATCTGAACATCCACTATCCAATATCCAATCTATTTTTCGCCTATCGCTAGTATATACCGTAATTTCATTCTTACTATTTTCGCGCTCTACTCTCGTTAGGAAAGATCCAATTTCTTGGTCGTCGTAGCCCTTGTAGCGTAAAAATTAAGATAAAAACAAGAAACTTGTCAATTTCCGAACAGGAGGTCGAGTTCTTTTATTTTTACTCAATTTGTATAGTATTATTTTCGGTTCGCGATGATACACTTTTGATTCTTGGGCTAGTTGAGAATTTTTTCAGACTGACTGGATAATTTTGAAGGGAGCATTTATATTCTTTTATTCGTTGGAGTGGGAGAAGGCTTTGCTCGTACTTATCATATATTTCGGAGAACGGCTAGAATGACCGAATGCCACCCAGGCGGCTGAGAACGGATCCTGAGCGGACGGTCACACGTGATAAGGCGCCCGGAATTTTGGTTTATCATATGGCTGCTCGAATATCACCTGTGACACCCTCGTTGTGTGAATAATTTGCGTCGTGTTGACTTGCCTTGTTGTAGCATTGTTGGCAGCCTCTGGTTTGTCCTCGTTGTCCATATCCTCGTCCTCTTTAGCCAAAACCTCGTCCGCCGCGACCTCTATTCTGCTGCGGCTGATACGCACCTCCTTGCCATTGCGCTCCTCCGTTCTTTCCGCCATTGTTTCCGCCTCTGCACGTGTTTGTACAATTTCTTACCGCGTGGTCGTACTTTCCACAGCAATGGCACATTATGTCCCTTTTTTTCAGCTGTGAATACATTTCATTTCACACATTGTAATTTTATTTTTTAAAAATTCACATGTTCGATCACATTCCATCACTGAGTCGATTAAGTCAGCAATATAGCTCTATAATTCTGGTAGTGTTCTCAGCATGTAGTCAAGTTTTTCACGTTCACTTACGTTTGCACCAGCACTCTTTAATTCATTTATCGTTTTTTCAAATTCCGTGAAAAATGAATTTGATTCTTCAAAGTCTTTCAGCCTCATCATGTCTAAGTCTACTTTTTATACAAATTTGCAATGCTGTTGATTCCTTCATATACATTTCATCAAATTTATTCATTATTTTTAAAGCAGTGTCCTGATCACCAACAAATTCTAATTGTTCATTTGTTATACTACCATAGATGTAGTTCATCGCCCATTGATTCCTTTCATCCCAGTTGTCTTGCGCATCCGTGTCCATTTTCTCTCGTGTAGCCGGTTCATAACATTTTTTACACTTTAAATACATTTTCGCGGAGGTTGTCGCCATCAGATGAAAAGAGAGTTTGCGTTTCGTTCCGGGACTACCGGTGGATTCGTCAATAAGGATATTCTTGCAATGCATCGTTCACACGAACTTTTACTGAACTGTCTCGAGATTCAACTTAATGTAACCAAGTTTCTTTAGAGCATAAAGACAGCTCTGGGAAAAAAGGAGGATGCATGCACAGACTTGTAGAAAAATACTGAGGTGATATGTCGTGATAGGGTCGGAAGGAAAACTCAGATTTATTCAACGATAAATGTTTATTCACTGTAATGTCAATGAGTACACTTGACGCAGAACTCGCGATTATATTTGGTTCGCGAATGCGCGGTTATAAGTTACAGCTCGGATAGCTATGATTCGAGATGCACTACGAGCGCGGGCAATGATTGCACGAGATGTCGAGAGCTTAGGTAATTATTCGACTCGAACCGTGTAAGTGTAACGATCGTTGTATGTTGACTCGCTGTAATAGACTGACTTTTTTGTCGCGACGCTGCTGCGGAGGAAGCCTGCGTTGGGATGTGTCTAAGAATGCGAAGGCATCGGATTCGTTGAGAAAAGCTTTGGTTCGAAAAGTGAGGGAAATGTACGTTAATGTTTATTGGCTAATTCGTGTTGGTCGTTGGAAAAGGATGCTAGCTGCCCTTGAGAGGGTGTTGCTAGCGGGAAACATCGTACGTGAGAGATAGCAGATTTCTCGTGTGTCCCAGTGGTAGGTGGTCGACTTCGAGACTGATAAACAAAGACTGTTTGTCTCTTTGGAGGACCTTAGCTAAAATAAATCCTAAGATTTATAGCGGTCCTTAGGCTAGCTGGAAATATTCGGTACGAATGTATCGATATCTGGCAACCATCTTGTCCGCAGGTATAGGGTCTTTGTGTTGTGCGTCACGCGACGTAAACTGTTGGGAAGTTTACTGTCAAGTGCCGCCACAATACTTTAGTAAGTTTACCTAATAAAGTTCTATTACAGATCGATGATTGAAACGATGTTGAAAGGCGAGTTCCTAAGGGTGGACATCCGAATTTTCGGATTTGCCACTTTTTTAAGATGAATGGAAAATTCGAAGTAATTGGTGGGTACATGTTCCAAAGAAGATGTTCAGCACCTGTGTACCGGTCGCATCAAGTAGCAACAGGTTTTACCGTTCTTCAAGGTGGATGTCACCAGTAATGGGAGAACTCTCTGACCTGAACATACGGATAAGACCAGGCACTTGCAATGTTAATGTTTTTTATTTAAAAAAGGAATAAATATTTCAATTCATAGATTACTTATGCAACACTTCAATTTGCCGAAAACAAAAAAAGAATATGAAAAAACAGTAATATTACAGCCTTTTTTTTACAAAAAGTAATCGAACTAATCCGGGTTTGCTGTATACAAGTGTTCTTGAGTCGTCAGAATGAAAAACCAAATACATGTATACAAAATACATGTAATCAAACACGTTTGACTCAATAGGTCAAAATGATTACCATCCACGCGCAGTCACTGGCTCCATAAACTGTACTCATTGAAAGATCCAGAATCCAATTTATTGCTAAAACAAAGTGTAAAATACCACGCAAATTTTACATAAATGCGACTCTGTACCACTGGATCCCAAAACTTAAAACTAGGATTTTCGAATTCCCCGTTTTGAAAACTGATAGATCGCAAAAAAGTGATTAATTCGTGATTTTGCCCTAAAACAAAGTTCAGCCAAAAACGATAATAACATAGATCCAAAATTCGTCCACAATTTCCAATTTGGGCTGTACAACAGAAATGCTGAAGCAAAATCAGAAGATTTATACAGTGACACATGATATAATAGTACTTCAAAATAACGTATATACTGATTTATGCGAAGTAATGGTAACTACATGTGGTCCATAGGTGCTTAAATAACGTAATATTGGTAAATTTTTTGAAACAATATGCAAATAAAAATATTCTTAGCAAGTCAACGCTAGAGGAAGATATATTTAGATTTAAATTGATGAAATAATCCTTGGATAAAGTCGGATGTTGCATAAGTAAACGGGACCTTTTCCTTCTCCGCTCGCGAGAGGTAATCCTTATTCTCGTAACGGACGGTAACGTCGACCACGAGAACCCTTTCCTCGTTTTTGATTACGAGGTCCGGTTTGAAAAGATCACCTCCCACCCGGAGCGTAGGTTCAACAAAAACTTCGTTTTTCGTACGTAGACTTTCGGCAAGGGTCATTTTCGCCTCATCATGCCGCTTTATCCTCAGGCCCTTGGTGTACTGGCACAGCCCGAGTATATGTCCAAGGGTCTCGGGCTGGGCTCGACATTTTCTACAGTTAATGTCCAAATTCTTGTCGACACGTGCCAGTACTGTTCTTGTTCCAACGGTATTGGTCCTGAGTTTGAGGGCATCTATAAATCTTGATGGCCTGAGCAGTTCGTAATCCTCAAGCCACACGTTGCCAGTTTTGTTTCTCGAGAAGTCAGGTACGCCCTGCCCCTGACTTCTCAGTTCGGCCCATTGCTTGGTACGTCCTGCTTTAAGTCTCTTACGGGCTCTTTCTATATCCTCTACGGAGGCTGGCCAATTGATCCTCAGCGAGTTGGCCATTTTCTTAAGTTTTTCATTGCATTTTTCATCAATCAGGCTGGAGACCGCTGGGTCGATCGAGTTTTTCATTTTACTTGCACTTTTAAGGGTGCCAAGTTTGACGATATGCTCAAATCTTGGCAACCCTAAACCGCCCCAGGATTTGGGGGCATAAAAGAAACCAGTGGCAGTTGAAGGCGTAAGGTGGAATATGGCCTTTATTTCCTGCCTGACTTCGCTGTCCAGCAATCTTAGGACGCAGTCGCTCGGCGGGTTTACGAGAAGGTTATAAATATATCGGGGAAAGATGTATTTTGTGATCAATTCGAGCTTCTGGCGTGGTTTGAGAGAGAGCTTTCTAACCCTCCTCACCACACTCAGAAGCTCGGGAACAATTACGCCACAGTGTATGCCCTTCCATGGCCCCATTTTGGCGCCTAAGTACCTGAAGGCCTCGTCGGGATCGATTGTTGGGATGGTGTTATTCCCAAGTTTTACTTTTGGCTCTTTGACGAACCAAGTTCGTCTCTCTGCGACTATTTGAAATATTTGACTCTTATCCCTTGAGATGGTCACACCGAAGCCATTCAGATACTCGTTGAGCATATCCACTTGGCGTTGCGCTTCCCCGATATCAGCGCCGAGCAGTACTACGTCGTCAGCGAAAGCCAGTACAGGAATCTTTCGTGACTCGTTTATATTTATTCCACTGGTTTGCTTCTCGATCAAATCCAGCAGTGGCTCCAAGCACAGATTGAATAGCAGCGGCGACAAAGGGTCGCCCTGCTTAACTCCTCTGAGGATCGTAATCTCGACCCCCGTGTTATTTTTAGTTTTAATCATTGTCTTGCCCTCTTTATACATGCTACTGATCAAGTCAGTAATGGGGGTCGGCACTCCCTTCCTCCTCAGGCAGGGAACAATTACCGAATGAGGCACTGTGTCGAAGGCTTTTGAGATATCCACTATTGTGAATATCCCGCCTTTCTTTTTCTTACTATGATCCAAGGCAGCGCTCAACAGGTCTATATTAATTTTACAACCGCTCTCGGCGGTGAATCCTTTCTGCCTTGGATTCAACACAATGCCCCTTCTTATCCTCCCGTCAATAATGGAGGAGAAAATGCGGCCGAGAATGGGGCCAATAGTTATTGGCCTCCAATTCTCGACCAGGCTGCTAGGCTTATTTGCTTCGGGAATCAATGTTGTTCTATTTTCCTTCCATATAGGAGGAAAATAGGAACAATAAATCAAGATGTTATATAATTTCGTTAAGATTATAGGCAGGCCAGGGATCAGAAGGTGTTCCTTCTGGAAACCATCCGGTCCTGCCGCAGCCTTCATTCTTATTTTGCTCAATTTCTCCGCCACATCCTCAACAGCAATTGGCGGGAAGACTTCGCATAAGGACAGCTCAGGGGCTCTACTTCCTGGGACAGGGACTTCGACAGGTCCTGTCTGGCCCCATAGATCCTCATAGAGCCTCTTCACTTCCTCGGCATTAGGTGGATCCCTAGCCGGTTGGAGGAAGGCCTGATCATCATTTATGACAGCATCAGCCAACCTCCTAGAATTTTCTGTGAACAACTCCTGGCAACGTGCGAAAGAGTATCTCTTTCTTGCGTTTCTATTCTTTTTATTACTTTGGTGTGCAATCCGTTTGTTATTTTTATTTTCTTGTCTTGCCCTCTTTTTCCTTTTGTTAATTTCTCGTAAAGCTCCATAGAGCGTGAATTTTAAAAAATCGTTTATAGCGCTCTCAAGGGCTTCCCTATTTCCCTTGAGAGAGACCCAGATAGTCATCAGTCGAGTGTGGACCCACCTTAAAACAGGTGGCACTTCGACTTGTGTCGTTATAGCGGACTCCAATTGGAGCCTCCATTCTTGATACTCTAGACCGCTGATTCCAGGCTCTTCGAAACACGCATTGCCTGGATCAACGGGATCGCACCCTCCCTCTGTCACCTGAGTGGGATCTGTTTCCTCACCAATCAGCCTCAGCTTCTTTCGCTGATATCTGATTTGATCGATCGTCTTGCTGGTGAGGATCTCACTGATCATTTTATTAGGGAATTTGTGGTCCTTATAAGTCTCACAAAGTTCCCTTAATTGAGCCAACTCCTCTAACGTCCATTTTTTCTCAGGGGGGTCCGTTCCCCTTCTTTTGACGTTTCTTACGGCAGGGTGCGCATGCCGCTCGTGGGTGGACAGCCCTCTAAGCGTCCCAAAGCTCATGGGGCAGGTTTCGCATCTATATGAGCCGGCAGCACTTTGACTCGTGCCTCTACAGTGAGGCAGGTGGCATCTGGCCCCATGAAGCTTCGGAAAGCCTTTCCCACAGTCTTTGCATCTCCATTGGATGCGGGCTGTCACATGATGTTGTTCCAGGTGCCGCCCTAAGTCTGATAACGACAAGAAGAAAAGGTCGATTTCCCTTTTCTGGCAGACAGGGCAGGCAACCTGGTCACCCACGATCGGTACCATTATCTCACTCATGTCCGAGGATGAAGCCAGGTCGTCAACAGAAGTCCCCTCCAGAGCGGAAGAATCCGCCACGGCGCCTCCGGGACCGAGAGACGCCGCGTCCGAGGCTCTTTGCGAGTTTTGGTTTACCATGATATTTTATTTTATATAGTATTACTTTCCAATTGTATCCAAATCATTAACCTTGTGACTGCCAAGTTGTGCCAAAAAATACAATCAAGGAACGAGTTCCTTTTAAAGGAGATAACTCCATTTCTTTCACGGTGAAATCACCGTTGAATCGGCAAGCCGATTTTAGGTTTTGTCTCTCGCTCCTTCATCGCCGCACTCCCTTTAGCCATACTCGGTGCCCGGGGGGATACTCCCCACGCTGACACGAATGAGTATGTTACCGGCGGTACCACGAGGAGGTAGGAGTGCGACTTGAGCAGACAGAGCCGAAGCCCTGCCTGCCCCCAAGCAACTATGACTCCTCCATCGTCGGAGGCAAGCCGTTTTTCAACGTCCCGCCACCCAACGAGCAAGATCGCTACACTCAACCAGCCACCCTCACGCGGCTCTTCCAGCATACGCATAGGCAGACCGCGCCTACCTTCCGGCTCATCCGCCTATGTCCCAGCGGCGTATCGTTTTTGGGCGAACGCGGTTAAGGACCAGCGGCATATTGCTTTCTAGCGCCCGCAGCCAAATCCCAGCGGCGTATTGCTTTTCGAGCACGCGCAGCAAAGTGCCAGCGGCGTATTGCTTTCTTTTATAATGTCACTGGTCAGATGACCAGGCTGTTATTCACCTTTTCCGTTCCGTATAAATAACACGAAAACGGCTTAAAAAAAATAAGGCGATGCGCCACCGAGACCGGCCGCACATTGCTATAAAGCAAGCACAACCAAGTCCCGGCGACACACCGCCTTTATAACGTCACTAATCCAATGACGAGGCCTGCGGAAACCTAATCTGTGGTCCTCGATACGAGGACCATACTTCCGAGGTTTATCCCCCTCGTAGGGACATTAAAATATAACATATTTGCTTTGTAACCCGAAGGTTACAGCAAATTTAATATATTGCTTGGACGTAATGAATGATAAGAAATATATAAATAAATAAATAAATAAATAGTAATTTTTAAAAGCTGGGTCTACTTCACGTGTCTAAAAATATATTGCACATCTCTATGGAGCTTCTTAAAACGTTTATAACAAGCGTTTTTATTACTTGATTACCGATACCCATGCGCTTGAGGTTATATTCCGTGGAAGGCGTAATGGTGCCACGGCTGCCCAAGACCACCGGTATTACTTCACCCTTGCCGACATTAAATCTTGCCTTCAGGTGTTCGAGGCATGGCTGATATTTGTTGACCTTTTCCTTCTCCGCTCCCGAGAGGTAATCCTTATTCTCGTAACGGACGGTAACGTCGACCACGAGAACCCTTTCCTCGTTTTTGATTACGAGGTCCGGTTTGAAAAGATCACCTCCCACCCGGAGCGTAGGTTCAACAAAAACTTCGTTTTTCGTACGTAGACTTTCGGCAAGAGTCATTTTCGCCTCATCATGCCGCTTTATCCTCAGGCCCTTGGTGTACTGGCACAGCCCGAGTATATGTCCAAGGGTCTCGGGCTGGGCTCGACATTTTCTACAGTTAATGTCCAAATTCTTGTCGACCCGTGCCAGTACTGTTCTTGTTCCAACGGTATTGGTCCTGAGTTTGAGGGCATCTATAAATCTTGATGGCCTGAGCAGTTCGTAATCCTCAAGCCACACGTTGCCAGTTTTGTTTCTCGAGAAGTCAGGTACGCCCTGCCCCTGACTTCTCAGTTCGGCCCATTGCTTGGTATGTCCTGCTTTAAGTCTCTTACGGGCTCTTTCTATATCCTCTACGGAGGCTGGCCAATTGATCCTCAGCGAGTTGGCCATTTTCTTAAGTTTTTCATTGCATTTTTCATCAATCAGGCTGGAGACCGCTGGGTCGATCGAGTTTTTCATTTTAATTGCACTTTTAAGGGTGCCAAGTTTGACGATATGCTCAAATCTTGGCAACCCTAAACCGCCCCAGGATTTGGGGGCATAAAAGAAACCAGTGGCAGTTGAAGGCGTAAGGTGGAATATGGCCTTTATTTCCTGCCTGACTTCGCTGTCCAGCAATCTTAGGACGCAGTCGCTCGGCGGGTTTACGAGAAGGTTATAAATATATCGGGGAAAGATGTATTTTGTGATCAATTCGAGCTTCTGGCGTGGTTTGAGAGAGAGCTTTCTAACCCTCCTCACCACACTCAGAAGCTCGGGAACAATTACGCCACAGTGTATGCCCTTCCATGGCCCCATTTTGGCGCCTAAGTACCTGAAGGCCTCGTCGGGATCGATTGTTGGGATGGTGTTATTCCCAAGTTTTACTTTTGGCTCTTTGACGAACCAAGTTCGTCTCTCTGCGACTATTTGAAAAATTTGACTCTTATCCCTTGAGATGGTCATACCGAAGCCATTCAGATACTCGTTGAGCATATCCACTTGGCGTTGCGCTTCCCCGATATCAGCGCCGAGCAGTACTACGTCGTCAGCGAAAGCCAGTACAGGAATCTTTCGTGACTCGTTTATATTTATTCCACTGGTTTGCTTCTCGATCAAATCCAGCAGTGGCTCCAAGCACAGATTGAATAGCAGCGGCGACAAAGGGTCGCCCTGCTTAACTCCTCTGAGGATCGTAATCTCGACCCCCGTGTTATTTTTAGTTTTAATCATTGTCTTGCCCTCTTTATACATGCTACTGATCAAGTCAGTAATGGGGGTCGGCACTCCCTTCCTCCTCAGGCAGGGAACAATTACCGAATGAGGCACTGTGTCGAAGGCTTTTGAGATATCCACTATTGTGAATATCCCGCCTTTCTTTTTCTTACTATGATCCAAGGCAGCGCTCAACAGGTCTATATTAATTTTACAACCGCTCTCGGCGGTGAATCCTTTCTGCCTTGGATTCAACACAATGCCCCTTCTTATCCTCCCGTCAATAATGGAGGAGAAAATGCGGCCGAGAATGGGGCCAATAGTTATTGGCCTCCAATTCTCGACCAGGCTGCTAGGCTTATTTGCTTCGGGAATCAATGTTGTTCTATTTTCCTTCCATATAGGAGGAAAATAGGAACAATAAATCAAGATGTTATATAATTTCGTTAAGATTATAGGCAGGCCAGGGATCAGAAGGTGTTCCTTCTGGAAACCATCCGGTCCTGCCGCAGCCTTCATTCTTATTTTGCTCAATTTCTCCGCCACATCCTCAACAGCAATTGGCGGGAAGACTTCGCATAAGGACAGCTCAGGGGCTCTACTTCCTGGGACAGGGACTTCGACAGGTCCTGTCTGGCCCCATAGATCCTCATAGAGCCTCTTCACTTCCTCGGCATTAGGTGGATCCCTAGCCGGTTGGAGGAAGGCCTGATCATCATTTATGACAGCATCAGCCAACCTCCTAGAATTTTCTGTGAACAACTCCTGGCAACGTGCGAAAGAGTATCTCTTTCTTGCGTTTCTATTCTTTTTATTACTTTGGTGTGCAATCCGTTTGTTATTTTTATTTTCTTGTCTTGCCCTCTTTTTCCTTTTGTTAATTTCTCGTAAAGCTCCATAGAGCGTGAATTTTAAAAAATCGTTTATAGCGCTCTCAAGGGCTTCCCTATTTCCCTTGAGAGAGACCCAGATAGTCATCAGTCGAGTGTGGACCCACCTTAAAACAGGTGGCACTTCGACTTGTGTCGTTATAGCGGACTCCAATTGGAGCCTCCATTCTTGATACTCTAGACCGCTGATTCCAGGCTCTTCGAAACACGCATTGCCTGGATCAACGGGATCGCACCCTCCCTCTGTCACCTGAGTGGGATCTGTTTCCTCACCAATCAGCCTCAGCTTCTTTCGCTGATATCTGATTTGATCGATCGTCTTGCTGGTGAGGATCTCACTGATCATTTTATTAGGGAATTTGTGGTCCTTATAAGTCTCACAAAGTTCCCTTAATTGAGCCATCTCCTCTAACGTCCATTTTTTCTCAGGGGGGTCCGTTCCCCTTCTTTTGACGTTTCTTACGGCAGGGTGCGCATGCCGCTCGTGGGTGGACAGCCCTCTAAGCGTCCCAAAGCTCATGGGGCAGGTTTCGCATCTATATGAGCCGGCAGCACTTTGACTCGTGCCTCTACAGTGAGGCAGGTGGCATCTGGCCCCATGAAGCTTCGGAAAGCCTTTCCCACAGTCTTTGCATCTCCATTGGATGCGGGCTGTCACATGATGTTGTTCCAGGTGCCGCCCTAAGTCTGATAACGACAAGAAGAAAAGGTCGATTTCCCTTTTCTGGCAGACAGGGCAGGCAACCTGGTCACCCACGATCGGTACCATTATCTCACTCATGTCCGAGGATGAAGCCAGGTCGTCAACAGAAGTCCCCTCCAGAGCGGAAGAATCCGCCACGGCGCCTCCGGGACCGAGAGACGCCGCGTCCGAGGCTCTTTGCGAGTTTTGGTTTACCATGATATTTTATTTTATATAGTATTACTTTCCAATTGTATCCAAATCATTAACCTTGTGACTGCCAAGTTGTGCCAAAAAATACAATCAAGGAACGAGTTCCTTTTAAAGGAGATAACTCCATTTCTTTCACGGTGAAATCACCGTTGAATCGGCAAGCCGATTTTAGGTTTTGTCTCTCGCTCCTTCATCGCCGCACTCCCTTTAGCCATACTCGGTGCCCGGGGGGATACTCCCCACGCTGACACGAATGAGTATGTTACCGGCGGTACCACGAGGAGGTAGGAGTGCGACTTGAGCAGACAGAGCCGAAGCCCTGCCTGCCCCCAAGCAACTATGACTCCTCCATCGTCGGAGGCAAGCCGTTTTTCAACGTCCCGCCACCCAACGAGCAAGATCGCTACACTCAACCAGCCACCCTCACGCGGCTCTTCCAGCATACGCATAGGCAGACCGCGCCTACCTTCCGGCTCATCCGCCTATGTCCCAGCGGCGTATCGTTTTTGGGCGAACGCGGTTAAGGACCAGCGGCATATTGCTTTCTAGCGCCCGCAGCCAAATCCCAGCGGCGTATTGCTTTTCGAGCACGCGCAGCAAAGTGCCAGCGGCGTATTGCTTTCTTTTATAATGTCACTGGTCAGATGACCAGGCTGTTATTCACCTTTTCCGTTCCGTATAAATAACACGAAAACGGCTTAAAAAAAATAAGGCGATGCGCCACCGAGACCGGCCGCACATTGCTATAAAGCAAGCACAACCAAGTCCCGGCGACACACCGCCTTTATAACGTCACTAATCCAATGACGAGGCCTGTGGAAACCTAATCTGTGGTCCTCGATACGAGGACCATACTTCCGAGGTTTATCCCCCTCGTAGGGACATTAAAATATAACATATTTGCTTTGTAACCCGAAGGTTACAGCAAATTTAATATATTGCTTGGACGTAATGAATGATAATAAATATATAAATAAATAAATAAATAAATAGTAATTTTTAAAAGCTGGGTCTACTTCACGTGTCTAAAAATATATTGCACATCTCTATGGAGCTTCTTAAAACGTTTATAACAAGCGTTTTTATTACTTGATTACCGATACCCATGCGCTTGAGGTTATATTCCGTGGAAGGCGTAATGGTGCCACACGGCTGCCCAAGACCACCGGTATTACTTCACCCTTGCCGACATTAAATCTTGCCTTCAGGTGTTCGAGGCATGGCTGATATTTGTTGACCTTTTCCTTCTCCGCTCCCGAGAGGTAATCCTTATTCTCGTAACGGACGGTAACGTCGACCACGAGAACCCTTTCCTCGTTTTTGATTACGAGGTCCGGTTTGAAAAGATCACCTCCCACCCGGAGCGTAGGTTCAACAAAAACTTCGTTTTTCGTACGTAGACTTTCGGCAAGAGTCATTTTCGCCTCATCATGCCGCTTTATCCTCAGGCCCTTGGTGTACTGGCACAGCCCGAGTATATGTCCAAGGGTCTCGGGCTGGGCTCGACATTTTCTACAGTTAATGTCCAAATTCTTGTCGACCCGTGCCAGTACTGTTCTTGTTCCAACGGTATTGGTCCTGAGTTTGAGGGCATCTATAAATCTTGATGGCCTGAGCAGTTCGTAATCCTCAAGCCACACGTTGCCAGTTTTGTTTCTCGAGAAGTCAGGTACGCCCTGCCCCTGACTTCTCAGTTCGGCCCATTGCTTGGTATGTCCTGCTTTAAGTCTCTTACGGGCTCTTTCTATATCCTCTACGGAGGCTGGCCAATTGATCCTCAGCGAGTTGGCCATTTTCTTAAGTTTTTCATTGCATTTTTCATCAATCAGGCTGGAGACCGCTGGGTCGATCGAGTTTTTCATTTTAATTGCACTTTTAAGGGTGCCAAGTTTGACGATATGCTCAAATCTTGGCAACCCTAAACCGCCCCAGGATTTGGGGGCATAAAAGAAACCAGTGGCAGTTGAAGGCGTAAGGTGGAATATGGCCTTTATTTCCTGCCTGACTTCGCTGTCCAGCAATCTTAGGACGCAGTCGCTCGGCGGGTTTACGAGAAGGTTATAAATATATCGGGGAAAGATGTATTTTGTGATCAATTCGAGCTTCTGGCGTGGTTTGAGAGAGAGCTTTCTAACCCTCCTCACCACACTCAGAAGCTCGGGAACAATTACGCCACAGTGTATGCCCTTCCATGGCCCCATTTTGGCGCCTAAGTACCTGAAGGCCTCGTCGGGATCGATTGTTGGGATGGTGTTATTCCCAAGTTTTACTTTTGGCTCTTTGACGAACCAAGTTCGTCTCTCTGCGACTATTTGAAAAATTTGACTCTTATCCCTTGAGATGGTCATACCGAAGCCATTCAGATACTCGTTGAGCATATCCACTTGGCGTTGCGCTTCCCCGATATCAGCGCCGAGCAGTACTACGTCGTCAGCGAAAGCCAGTACAGGAATCTTTCGTGACTCGTTTATATTTATTCCACTGGTTTGCTTCTCGATCAAATCCAGCAGTGGCTCCAAGCACAGATTGAATAGCAGCGGCGACAAAGGGTCGCCCTGCTTAACTCCTCTGAGGATCGTAATCTCGACCCCCGTGTTATTTTTAGTTTTAATCATTGTCTTGCCCTCTTTATACATGCTACTGATCAAGTCAGTAATGGGGGTCGGCACTCCCTTCCTCCTCAGGCAGGGAACAATTACCGAATGAGGCACTGTGTCGAAGGCTTTTGAGATATCCACTATTGTGAATATCCCGCCTTTCTTTTTCTTACTATGATCCAAGGCAGCGCTCAACAGGTCTATATTAATTTTACAACCGCTCTCGGCGGTGAATCCTTTCTGCCTTGGATTCAACACAATGCCCCTTCTTATCCTCCCGTCAATAATGGAGGAGAAAATGCGGCCGAGAATGGGGCCAATAGTTATTGGCCTCCAATTCTCGACCAGGCTGCTAGGCTTATTTGCTTCGGGAATCAATGTTGTTCTATTTTCCTTCCATATAGGAGGAAAATAGGAACAATAAATCAAGATGTTATATAATTTCGTTAAGATTATAGGCAGGCCAGGGATCAGAAGGTGTTCCTTCTGGAAACCATCCGGTCCTGCCGCAGCCTTCATTCTTATTTTGCTCAATTTCTCCGCCACATCCTCAACAGCAATTGGCGGGAAGACTTCGCATAAGGACAGCTCAGGGGCTCTACTTCCTGGGACAGGGACTTCGACAGGTCCTGTCTGGCCCCATAGATCCTCATAGAGCCTCTTCACTTCCTCGGCATTAGGTGGATCCCTAGCCGGTTGGAGGAAGGCCTGATCATCATTTATGACAGCATCAGCCAACCTCCTAGAATTTTCTGTGAACAACTCCTGGCAACGTGCGAAAGAGTATCTCTTTCTTGCGTTTCTATTCTTTTTATTACTTTGGTGTGCAATCCGTTTGTTATTTTTATTTTCTTGTCTTGCCCTCTTTTTCCTTTTGTTAATTTCTCGTAAAGCTCCATAGAGCGTGAATTTTAAAAAATCGTTTATAGCGCTCTCAAGGGCTTCCCTATTTCCCTTGAGAGAGACCCAGATAGTCATCAGTCGAGTGTGGACCCACCTTAAAACAGGTGGCACTTCGACTTGTGTCGTTATAGCGGACTCCAATTGGAGCCTCCATTCTTGATACTCTAGACCGCTGATTCCAGGCTCTTCGAAACACGCATTGCCTGGATCAACGGGATCGCACCCTCCCTCTGTCACCTGAGTGGGATCTGTTTCCTCACCAATCAGCCTCAGCTTCTTTCGCTGATATCTGATTTGATCGATCGTCTTGCTGGTGAGGATCTCACTGATCATTTTATTAGGGAATTTGTGGTCCTTATAAGTCTCACAAAGTTCCCTTAATTGAGCCATCTCCTCTAACGTCCATTTTTTCTCAGGGGGGTCCGTTCCCCTTCTTTTGACGTTTCTTACGGCAGGGTGCGCATGCCGCTCGTGGGTGGACAGCCCTCTAAGCGTCCCAAAGCTCATGGGGCAGGTTTCGCATCTATATGAGCCGGCAGCACTTTGACTCGTGCCTCTACAGTGAGGCAGGTGGCATCTGGCCCCATGAAGCTTCGGAAAGCCTTTCCCACAGTCTTTGCATCTCCATTGGATGCGGGCTGTCACATGATGTTGTTCCAGGTGCCGCCCTAAGTCTGATAACGACAAGAAGAAAAGGTCGATTTCCCTTTTCTGGCAGACAGGGCAGGCAACCTGGTCACCCACGATCGGTACCATTATCTCACTCATGTCCGAGGATGAAGCCAGGTCGTCAACAGAAGTCCCCTCCAGAGCGGAAGAATCCGCCACGGCGCCTCCGGGACCGAGAGACGCCGCGTCCGAGGCTCTTTGCGAGTTTTGGTTTACCATGATATTTTATTTTATATAGTATTACTTTCCAATTGTATCCAAATCATTAACCTTGTGACTGCCAAGTTGTGCCAAAAAATACAATCAAGGAACGAGTTCCTTTTAAAGGAGATAACTCCATTTCTTTCACGGTGAAATCACCGTTGAATCGGCAAGCCGATTTTAGGTTTTGTCTCTCGCTCCTTCATCGCCGCACTCCCTTTAGCCATACTCGGTGCCCGGGGGGATACTCCCCACGCTGACACGAATGAGTATGTTACCGGCGGTACCACGAGGAGGTAGGAGTGCGACTTGAGCAGACAGAGCCGAAGCCCTGCCTGCCCCCAAGCAACTATGACTCCTCCATCGTCGGAGGCAAGCCGTTTTTCAACGTCCCGCCACCCAACGAGCAAGATCGCTACACTCAACCAGCCACCCTCACGCGGCTCTTCCAGCATACGCATAGGCAGACCGCGCCTACCTTCCGGCTCATCCGCCTATGTCCCAGCGGCGTATCGTTTTTGGGCGAACGCGGTTAAGGACCAGCGGCATATTGCTTTCTAGCGCCCGCAGCCAAATCCCAGCGGCGTATTGCTTTTCGAGCACGCGCAGCAAAGTGCCAGCGGCGTATTGCTTTCTTTTATAATGTCACTGGTCAGATGACCAGGCTGTTATTCACCTTTTCCGTTCCGTATAAATAACACGAAAACGGCTTAAAAAAAATAAGGCGATGCGCCACCGAGACCGGCCGCACATTGCTATAAAGCAAGCACAACCAAGTCCCGGCGACACACCGCCTTTATAACGTCACTAATCCAATGACGAGGCCTGTGGAAACCTAATCTGTGGTCCTCGATACGAGGACCATACTTCCGAGGTTTATCCCCCTCGTAGGGACATTAAAATATAACATATTTGCTTTGTAACCCGAAGGTTACAGCAAATTTAATATATTGCTTGGACGTAATGAATGATAATAAATATATAAATAAATAAATAAATAAATAGTAATTTTTAAAAGCTGGGTCTACTTCACGTGTCTAAAAATATATTGCACATCTCTATGGAGCTTCTTAAAACGTTTATAACAAGCGTTTTTATTACTTGATTACCGATACCCATGCGCTTGAGGTTATATTCCGTGGAAGGCGTAATGGTGCCACACGGCTGCCCAAGACCACCGGTATTACTTCACCCTTGCCGACATTAAATCTTGCCTTCAGGTGTTCGAGGCATGGCTGATATTTGTTGACCTTTTCCTTCTCCGCTCCCGAGAGGTAATCCTTATTCTCGTAACGGACGGTAACGTCGACCACGAGAACCCTTTCCTCGTTTTTGATTACGAGGTCCGGTTTGAAAAGATCACCTCCCACCCGGAGCGTAGGTTCAACAAAAACTTCGTTTTTCGTACGTAGACTTTCGGCAAGAGTCATTTTCGCCTCATCATGCCGCTTTATCCTCAGGCCCTTGGTGTACTGGCACAGCCCGAGTATATGTCCAAGGGTCTCGGGCTGGGCTCGACATTTTCTACAGTTAATGTCCAAATTCTTGTCGACCCGTGCCAGTACTGTTCTTGTTCCAACGGTATTGGTCCTGAGTTTGAGGGCATCTATAAATCTTGATGGCCTGAGCAGTTCGTAATCCTCAAGCCACACGTTGCCAGTTTTGTTTCTCGAGAAGTCAGGTACGCCCTGCCCCTGACTTCTCAGTTCGGCCCATTGCTTGGTATGTCCTGCTTTAAGTCTCTTACGGGCTCTTTCTATATCCTCTACGGAGGCTGGCCAATTGATCCTCAGCGAGTTGGCCATTTTCTTAAGTTTTTCATTGCATTTTTCATCAATCAGGCTGGAGACCGCTGGGTCGATCGAGTTTTTCATTTTAATTGCACTTTTAAGGGTGCCAAGTTTGACGATATGCTCAAATCTTGGCAACCCTAAACCGCCCCAGGATTTGGGGGCATAAAAGAAACCAGTGGCAGTTGAAGGCGTAAGGTGGAATATGGCCTTTATTTCCTGCCTGACTTCGCTGTCCAGCAATCTTAGGACGCAGTCGCTCGGCGGGTTTACGAGAAGGTTATAAATATATCGGGGAAAGATGTATTTTGTGATCAATTCGAGCTTCTGGCGTGGTTTGAGAGAGAGCTTTCTAACCCTCCTCACCACACTCAGAAGCTCGGGAACAATTACGCCACAGTGTATGCCCTTCCATGGCCCCATTTTGGCGCCTAAGTACCTGAAGGCCTCGTCGGGATCGATTGTTGGGATGGTGTTATTCCCAAGTTTTACTTTTGGCTCTTTGACGAACCAAGTTCGTCTCTCTGCGACTATTTGAAAAATTTGACTCTTATCCCTTGAGATGGTCATACCGAAGCCATTCAGATACTCGTTGAGCATATCCACTTGGCGTTGCGCTTCCCCGATATCAGCGCCGAGCAGTACTACGTCGTCAGCGAAAGCCAGTACAGGAATCTTTCGTGACTCGTTTATATTTATTCCACTGGTTTGCTTCTCGATCAAATCCAGCAGTGGCTCCAAGCACAGATTGAATAGCAGCGGCGACAAAGGGTCGCCCTGCTTAACTCCTCTGAGGATCGTAATCTCGACCCCCGTGTTATTTTTAGTTTTAATCATTGTCTTGCCCTCTTTATACATGCTACTGATCAAGTCAGTAATGGGGGTCGGCACTCCCTTCCTCCTCAGGCAGGGAACAATTACCGAATGAGGCACTGTGTCGAAGGCTTTTGAGATATCCACTATTGTGAATATCCCGCCTTTCTTTTTCTTACTATGATCCAAGGCAGCGCTCAACAGGTCTATATTAATTTTACAACCGCTCTCGGCGGTGAATCCTTTCTGCCTTGGATTCAACACAATGCCCCTTCTTATCCTCCCGTCAATAATGGAGGAGAAAATGCGGCCGAGAATGGGGCCAATAGTTATTGGCCTCCAATTCTCGACCAGGCTGCTAGGCTTATTTGCTTCGGGAATCAATGTTGTTCTATTTTCCTTCCATATAGGAGGAAAATAGGAACAATAAATCAAGATGTTATATAATTTCGTTAAGATTATAGGCAGGCCAGGGATCAGAAGGTGTTCCTTCTGGAAACCATCCGGTCCTGCCGCAGCCTTCATTCTTATTTTGCTCAATTTCTCCGCCACATCCTCAACAGCAATTGGCGGGAAGACTTCGCATAAGGACAGCTCAGGGGCTCTACTTCCTGGGACAGGGACTTCGACAGGTCCTGTCTGGCCCCATAGATCCTCATAGAGCCTCTTCACTTCCTCGGCATTAGGTGGATCCCTAGCCGGTTGGAGGAAGGCCTGATCATCATTTATGACAGCATCAGCCAACCTCCTAGAATTTTCTGTGAACAACTCCTGGCAACGTGCGAAAGAGTATCTCTTTCTTGCGTTTCTATTCTTTTTATTACTTTGGTGTGCAATCCGTTTGTTATTTTTATTTTCTTGTCTTGCCCTCTTTTTCCTTTTGTTAATTTCTCGTAAAGCTCCATAGAGCGTGAATTTTAAAAAATCGTTTATAGCGCTCTCAAGGGCTTCCCTATTTCCCTTGAGAGAGACCCAGATAGTCATCAGTCGAGTGTGGACCCACCTTAAAACAGGTGGCACTTCGACTTGTGTCGTTATAGCGGACTCCAATTGGAGCCTCCATTCTTGATACTCTAGACCGCTGATTCCAGGCTCTACGAAACACGCATTGCCTGGATCAACGGGATCGCACCCTCCCTCTGTCACCTGAGTGGGATCTGTTTCCTCACCAATCAGCCTCAGCTTCTTTCGCTGATATCTGATTTGATCGATCGTCTTGCTGGTGAGGATCTCACTGATCATTTTATTAGGGAATTTGTGGTCCTTATAAGTCTCACAAAGTTCCCTTAATTGAGCCATCTCCTCTAACGTCCATTTTTTCTCAGGGGGGTCCGTTCCCCTTCTTTTGACGTTTCTTACGGCAGGGTGCGCATGCCGCTCGTGGGTGGACAGCCCTCTAAGCGTCCCAAAGCTCATGGGGCAGGTTTCGCATCTATATGAGCCGGCAGCACTTTGACTCGTGCCTCTACAGTGAGGCAGGTGGCATCTGGCCCCATGAAGCTTCGGAAAGCCTTTCCCACAGTCTTTGCATCTCCATTGGATGCGGGCTGTCACATGATGTTGTTCCAGGTGCCGCCCTAAGTCTGATAACGACAAGAAGAAAAGGTCGATTTCCCTTTTCTGGCAGACAGGGCAGGCAACCTGGTCACCCACGATCGGTACCATTATCTCACTCATGTCCGAGGATGAAGCCAGGTCGTCAACAGAAGTCCCCTCCAGAGCGGAAGAATCCGCCACGGCGCCTCCGGGACCGAGAGACGCCGCGTCCGAGGCTCTTTGCGAGTTTTGGTTTACCATGATATTTTATTTTATATAGTATTACTTTCCAATTGTATCCAAATCATTAACCTTGTGACTGCCAAGTTGTGCCAAAAAATACAATCAAGGAACGAGTTCCTTTTAAAGGAGATAACTCCATTTCTTTCACGGTGAAATCACCGTTGAATCGGCAAGCCGATTTTAGGTTTTGTCTCTCGCTCCTTCATCGCCGCACTCCCTTTAGCCATACTCGGTGCCCGGGGGGATACTCCCCACGCTGACACGAATGAGTATGTTACCGGCGGTACCACGAGGAGGTAGGAGTGCGACTTGAGCAGACAGAGCCGAAGCCCTGCCTGCCCCCAAGCAACTATGACTCCTCCATCGTCGGAGGCAAGCCGTTTTTCAACGTCCCGCCACCCAACGAGCAAGATCGCTACACTCAACCAGCCACCCTCACGCGGCTCTTCCAGCATACGCATAGGCAGACCGCGCCTACCTTCCGGCTCATCCGCCTATGTCCCAGCGGCGTATCGTTTTTGGGCGAACGCGGTTAAGGACCAGCGGCATATTGCTTTCTAGCGCCCGCAGCCAAATCCCAGCGGCGTATTGCTTTTCGAGCACGCGCAGCAAAGTGCCAGCGGCGTATTGCTTTCTTTTATAATGTCACTGGTCAGATGACCAGGCTGTTATTCACCTTTTCCGTTCCGTATAAATAACACGAAAACGGCTTAAAAAAAATAAGGCGATGCGCCACCGAGACCGGCCGCACATTGCTATAAAGCAAGCACAACCAAGTCCCGGCGACACACCGCCTTTATAACGTCACTAATCCAATGACGAGGCCTGTGGAAACCTAATCTGTGGTCCTCGATACGAGGACCATACTTCCGAGGTTTATCCCCCTCGTAGGGACATTAAAATATAACATATTTGCTTTGTAACCCGAAGGTTACAGCAAATTTAATATATTGCTTGGACGTAATGAATGATAATAAATATATAAATAAATAAATAAATAAATAGTAATTTTTAAAAGCTGGGTCTACTTCACGTGTCTAAAAATATATTGCACATCTCTATGGAGCTTCTTAAAACGTTTATAACAAGCGTTTTTATTACTTGATTACCGATACCCATGCGCTTGAGGTTATATTCCGTGGAAGGCGTAATGGTGCCACACGGCTGCCCAAGACCACCGGTATTACTTCACCCTTGCCGACATTAAATCTTGCCTTCAGGTGTTCGAGGCATGGCTGATATTTGTTGACCTTTTCCTTCTCCGCTCCCGAGAGGTAATCCTTATTCTCGTAACGGACGGTAACGTCGACCACGAGAACCCTTTCCTCGTTTTTGATTACGAGGTCCGGTTTGAAAAGATCACCTCCCACCCGGAGCGTAGGTTCAACAAAAACTTCGTTTTTCGTACGTAGACTTTCGGCAAGAGTCATTTTCGCCTCATCATGCCGCTTTATCCTCAGGCCCTTGGTGTACTGGCACAGCCCGAGTATATGTCCAAGGGTCTCGGGCTGGGCTCGACATTTTCTACAGTTAATGTCCAAATTCTTGTCGACCCGTGCCAGTACTGTTCTTGTTCCAACGGTATTGGTCCTGAGTTTGAGGGCATCTATAAATCTTGATGGCCTGAGCAGTTCGTAATCCTCAAGCCACACGTTGCCAGTTTTGTTTCTCGAGAAGTCAGGTACGCCCTGCCCCTGACTTCTCAGTTCGGCCCATTGCTTGGTATGTCCTGCTTTAAGTCTCTTACGGGCTCTTTCTATATCCTCTACGGAGGCTGGCCAATTGATCCTCAGCGAGTTGGCCATTTTCTTAAGTTTTTCATTGCATTTTTCATCAATCAGGCTGGAGACCGCTGGGTCGATCGAGTTTTTCATTTTAATTGCACTTTTAAGGGTGCCAAGTTTGACGATATGCTCAAATCTTGGCAACCCTAAACCGCCCCAGGATTTGGGGGCATAAAAGAAACCAGTGGCAGTTGAAGGCGTAAGGTGGAATATGGCCTTTATTTCCTGCCTGACTTCGCTGTCCAGCAATCTTAGGACGCAGTCGCTCGGCGGGTTTACGAGAAGGTTATAAATATATCGGGGAAAGATGTATTTTGTGATCAATTCGAGCTTCTGGCGTGGTTGAAGAGAGAGCTTTCTAACCCTCCTCACCACACTCAGAAGCTCGGGAACAATTACGCCACAGTGTATGCCCTTCCATGGCCCCATTTTGGCGCCTAAGTACCTGAAGGCCTCGTCGGGATCGATTGTTGGGATGGTGTTATTCCCAAGTTTTACTTTTGGCTCTTTGACGAACCAAGTTCGTCTCTCTGCGACTATTTGAAATATTTGACTCTTATCCCTTGAGATGGTCACACCGAAGCCATTCAGATACTCGTTGAGCATATCCACTTGGCGTTGCGCTTCCCCGATATCAGCGCCGAGCAGTACTACGTCGTCAGCGAAAGCCAGTACAGGAATCTTTCGTGACTCGTTTATATTTATTCCACTGGTTTGCTTCTCGATCAAATCCAGCAGTGGCTCCAAGCACAGATTGAATAGCAGCGGCGACAAAGGGTCGCCCTGCTTAACTCCTCTGAGGATCGTAATCTCGACCCCCGTGTTATTTTTAGTTTTAATCATTGTCTTGCCCTCTTTATACATGCTACTGATCAAGTCAGTAATGGGGGTCGGCACTCCCTTCCTCCTCAGGCAGGGAACAATTACCGAATGAGGCACTGTGTCGAAGGCTTTTGAGATATCCACTATTGTGAATATCCCGCCTTTCTTTTTCTTACTATGATCCAAGGCAGCGCTCAACAGGTCTATATTAATTTTACAACCGCTCTCGGCGGTGAATCCTTTCTGCCTTGGATTCAACACAATGCCCCTTCTTATCCTCCCGTCAATAATGGAGGAGAAAATGCGGCCGAGAATGGGGCCAATAGTTATTGGCCTCCAATTCTCGACCAGGCTGCTAGGCTTATTTGCTTCGGGAATCAATGTTGTTCTATTTTCCTTCCATATAGGAGGAAAATAGGAACAATAAATCAAGATGTTATATAATTTCGTTAAGATTATAGGCAGGCCAGGGATCAGAAGGTGTTCCTTCTGGAAACCATCCGGTCCTGCCGCAGCCTTCATTCTTATTTTGCTCAATTTCTCCGCCACATCCTCAACAGCAATTGGCGGGAAGACTTCGCATAAGGACAGCTCAGGGGCTCTACTTCCTGGGACAGGGACTTCGACAGGTCCTGTCTGGCCCCATAGATCCTCATAGAGCCTCTTCACTTCCTCGGCATTAGGTGGATCCCTAGCCGGTTGGAGGAAGGCCTGATCATCATTTATGACAGCATCAGCCAACCTCCTAGAATTTTCTGTGAACAACTCCTGGCAACGTGCGAAAGAGTATCTCTTTCTTGCGTTTCTATTCTTTTTATTACTTTGGTGTGCAATCCGTTTGTTATTTTTATTTTCTTGTCTTGCCCTCTTTTTCCTTTTGTTAATTTCTCGTAAAGCTCCATAGAGCGTGAATTTTAAAAAATCGTTTATAGCGCTCTCAAGGGCTTCCCTATTTCCCTTGAGAGAGACCCAGATAGTCATCAGTCGAGTGTGGACCCACCTTAAAACAGGTGGCACTTCGACTTGTGTCGTTATAGCGGACTCCAATTGGAGCCTCCATTCTTGATACTCTAGACCGCTGATTCCAGGCTCTACGAAACACGCATTGCCTGGATCAACGGGATCGCACCCTCCCTCTGTCACCTGAGTGGGATCTGTTTCCTCACCAATCAGCCTCAGCTTCTTTCGCTGATATCTGATTTGATCGATCGTCTTGCTGGTGAGGATCTCACTGATCATTTTATTAGGGAATTTGTGGTCCTTATAAGTCTCACAAAGTTCCCTTAATTGAGCCAACTCCTCTAACGTCCATTTTTTCTCAGGGGGGTCCGTTCCCCTTCTTTTGACGTTTCTTACGGCAGGGTGCGCATGCCGCTCGTGGGTGGACAGCCCTCTAAGCGTCCCAAAGCTCATGGGGCAGGTTTCGCATCTATATGAGCCGGCAGCACTTTGACTCGTGCCTCTACAGTGAGGCAGGTGGCATCTGGCCCCATGAAGCTTCGGAAAGCCTTTCCCACAGTCTTTGCATCTCCATTGGATGCGGGCTGTCACATGATGTTGTTCCAGGTGCCGCCCTAAGTCTGATAACGACAAGAAGAAAAGGTCGATTTCCCTTTTCTGGCAGACAGGGCAGGCAACCTGGTCACCCACGATCGGTACCATTATCTCACTCATGTCCGAGGATGAAGCCAGGTCGTCAACAGAAGTCCCCTCCAGAGCGGAAGAATCCGCCACGGCGCCTCCGGGACCGAGAGACGCCGCGTCCGAGGCTCTTTGCGAGTTTTGGTTTACCATGATATTTTATTTTATATAGTATTACTTTCCAATTGTATCCAAATCATTAACCTTGTGACTGCCAAGTTGTGCCAAAAAATACAATCAAGGAACGAGTTCCTTTTAAAGGAGATAACTCCATTTCTTTCACGGTGAAATCACCGTTGAATCGGCAAGCCGATTTTAGGTTTTGTCTCTCGCTCCTTCATCGCCGCACTCCCTTTAGCCATACTCGGTGCCCGGGGGGATACTCCCCACGCTGACACGAATGAGTATGTTACCGGCGGTACCACGAGGAGGTAGGAGTGCGACTTGAGCAGACAGAGCCGAAGCCCTGCCTGCCCCCAAGCAACTATGACTCCTCCATCGTCGGAGGCAAGCCGTTTTTCAACGTCCCGCCACCCAACGAGCAAGATCGCTACACTCAACCAGCCACCCTCACGCGGCTCTTCCAGCATACGCATAGGCAGACCGCGCCTACCTTCCGGCTCATCCGCCTATGTCCCAGCGGCGTATCGTTTTTGGGCGAACGCGGTTAAGGACCAGCGGCATATTGCTTTCTAGCGCCCGCAGCCAAATCCCAGCGGCGTATTGCTTTTCGAGCACGCGCAGCAAAGTGCCAGCGGCGTATTGCTTTCTTTTATAATGTCACTGGTCAGATGACCAGGCTGTTATTCACCTTTTCCGTTCCGTATAAATAACACGAAAACGGCTTAAAAAAAATAAGGCGATGCGCCACCGAGACCGGCCGCACATTGCTATAAAGCAAGCACAACCAAGTCCCGGCGACACACCGCCTTTATAACGTCACTAATCCAATGACGAGGCCTGTGGAAACCTAATCTGTGGTCCTCGATACGAGGACCATACTTCCGAGGTTTATCCCCCTCGTAGGGACATTAAAATATAACATATTTGCTTTGTAACCCGAAGGTTACAGCAAATTTAATATATTGCTTGGACGTAATGAATGATAATAAATATATAAATAAATAAATAAATAAATAGTAATTTTTAAAAGCTGGGTCTACTTCACGTGTCTAAAAATATATTGCACATCTCTATGGAGCTTCTTAAAACGTTTATAACAAGCGTTTTTATTACTTGATTACCGATACCCATGCGCTTGAGGTTATATTCCGTGGAAGGCGTAATGGTGCCACACGGCTGCCCAAGACCACCGGTATTACTTCACCCTTGCCGACATTAAATCTTGCCTTCAGGTGTTCGAGGCATGGCTGATATTTGTTGACCTTTTCCTTCTCCGCTCCCGAGAGGTAATCCTTATTCTCGTAACGGACGGTAACGTCGACCACGAGAACCCTTTCCTCGTTTTTGATTACGAGGTCCGGTTTGAAAAGATCACCTCCCACCCGGAGCGTAGGTTCAACAAAAACTTCGTTTTTCGTACGTAGACTTTCGGCAAGAGTCATTTTCGCCTCATCATGCCGCTTTATCCTCAGGCCCTTGGTGTACTGGCACAGCCCGAGTATATGTCCAAGGGTCTCGGGCTGGGCTCGACATTTTCTACAGTTAATGTCCAAATTCTTGTCGACCCGTGCCAGTACTGTTCTTGTTCCAACGGTATTGGTCCTGAGTTTGAGGGCATCTATAAATCTTGATGGCCTGAGCAGTTCGTAATCCTCAAGCCACACGTTGCCAGTTTTGTTTCTCGAGAAGTCAGGTACGCCCTGCCCCTGACTTCTCAGTTCGGCCCATTGCTTGGTATGTCCTGCTTTAAGTCTCTTACGGGCTCTTTCTATATCCTCTACGGAGGCTGGCCAATTGATCCTCAGCGAGTTGGCCATTTTCTTAAGTTTTTCATTGCATTTTTCATCAATCAGGCTGGAGACCGCTGGGTCGATCGAGTTTTTCATTTTAATTGCACTTTTAAGGGTGCCAAGTTTGACGATATGCTCAAATCTTGGCAACCCTAAACCGCCCCAGGATTTGGGGGCATAAAAGAAACCAGTGGCAGTTGAAGGCGTAAGGTGGAATATGGCCTTTATTTCCTGCCTGACTTCGCTGTCCAGCAATCTTAGGACGCAGTCGCTCGGCGGGTTTACGAGAAGGTTATAAATATATCGGGGAAAGATGTATTTTGTGATCAATTCGAGCTTCTGGCGTGGTTTGAGAGAGAGCTTTCTAACCCTCCTCACCACACTCAGAAGCTCGGGAACAATTACGCCACAGTGTATGCCCTTCCATGGCCCCATTTTGGCGCCTAAGTACCTGAAGGCCTCGTCGGGATCGATTGTTGGGATGGTGTTATTCCCAAGTTTTACTTTTGGCTCTTTGACGAACCAAGTTCGTCTCTCTGCGACTATTTGAAATATTTGACTCTTATCCCTTGAGATGGTCATACCGAAGCCATTCAGATACTCGTTGAGCATATCCACTTGGCGTTGCGCTTCCCCGATATCAGCGCCGAGCAGTACTACGTCGTCAGCGAAAGCCAGTACAGGAATCTTTCGTGACTCGTTTATATTTATTCCACTGGTTTGCTTCTCGATCAAATCCAGCAGTGGCTCCAAGCACAGATTGAATAGCAGCGGCGACAAAGGGTCGCCCTGCTTAACTCCTCTGAGGATCGTAATCTCGACCCCCGTGTTATTTTTAGTTTTAATCATTGTCTTGCCCTCTTTATACATGCTACTGATCAAGTCAGTAATGGGGGTCGGCACTCCCTTCCTCCTCAGGCAGGGAACAATTACCGAATGAGGCACTGTGTCGAAGGCTTTTGAGATATCCACTATTGTGAATATCCCGCCTTTCTTTTTCTTACTATGATCCAAGGCAGCGCTCAACAGGTCTATATTAATTTTACAACCGCTCTCGGCGGTGAATCCTTTCTGCCTTGGATTCAACACAATGCCCCTTCTTATCCTCCCGTCAATAATGGAGGAGAAAATGCGGCCGAGAATGGGGCCAATAGTTATTGGCCTCCAATTCTCGACCAGGCTGCTAGGCTTATTTGCTTCGGGAATCAATGTTGTTCTATTTTCCTTCCATATAGGAGGAAAATAGGAACAATAAATCAAGATGTTATATAATTTCGTTAAGATTATAGGCAGGCCAGGGATCAGAAGGTGTTCCTTCTGGAAACCATCCGGTCCTGCCGCAGCCTTCATTCTTATTTTGCTCAATTTCTCCGCCACATCCTCAACAGCAATTGGCGGGAAGACTTCGCATAAGGACAGCTCAGGGGCTCTACTTCCTGGGACAGGGACTTCGACAGGTCCTGTCTGGCCCCATAGATCCTCATAGAGCCTCTTCACTTCCTCGGCATTAGGTGGATCCCTAGCCGGTTGGAGGAAGGCCTGATCATCATTTATGACAGCATCAGCCAACCTCCTAGAATTTTCTGTGAACAACTCCTGGCAACGTGCGAAAGAGTATCTCTTTCTTGCGTTTCTATTCTTTTTATTACTTTGGTGTGCAATCCGTTTGTTATTTTTATTTTCTTGTCTTGCCCTCTTTTTCCTTTTGTTAATTTCTCGTAAAGCTCCATAGAGCGTGAATTTTAAAAAATCGTTTATAGCGCTCTCAAGGGCTTCCCTATTTCCCTTGAGAGAGACCCAGATAGTCATCAGTCGAGTGTGGACCCACCTTAAAACAGGTGGCACTTCGACTTGTGTCGTTATAGCGGACTCCAATTGGAGCCTCCATTCTTGATACTCTAGACCGCTGATTCCAGGCTCTTCGAAACACGCATTGCCTGGATCAACGGGATCGCACCCTCCCTCTGTCACCTGAGTGGGATCTGTTTCCTCACCAATCAGCCTCAGCTTCTTTCGCTGATATCTGATTTGATCGATCGTCTTGCTGGTGAGGATCTCACTGATCATTTTATTAGGGAATTTGTGGTCCTTATAAGTCTCACAAAGTTCCCTTAATTGAGCCATCTCCTCTAACGTCCATTTTTTCTCAGGGGGGTCCGTTCCCCTTCTTTTGACGTTTCTTACGGCAGGGTGCGCATGCCGCTCGTGGGTGGACAGCCCTCTAAGCGTCCCAAAGCTCATGGGGCAGGTTTCGCATCTATATGAGCCGGCAGCACTTTGACTCGTGCCTCTACAGTGAGGCAGGTGGCATCTGGCCCCATGAAGCTTCGGAAAGCCTTTCCCACAGTCTTTGCATCTCCATTGGATGCGGGCTGTCACATGATGTTGTTCCAGGTGCCGCCCTAAGTCTGATAACGACAAGAAGAAAAGGTCGATTTCCCTTTTCTGGCAGACAGGGCAGGCAACCTGGTCACCCACGATCGGTACCATTATCTCACTCATGTCCGAGGATGAAGCCAGGTCGTCAACAGAAGTCCCCTCCAGAGCGGAAGAATCCGCCACGGCGCCTCCGGGACCGAGAGACGCCGCGTCCGAGGCTCTTTGCGAGTTTTGGTTTACCATGATATTTTATTTTATATAGTATTACTTTCCAATTGTATCCAAATCATTAACCTTGTGACTGCCAAGTTGTGCCAAAAAATACAATCAAGGAACGAGTTCCTTTTAAAGGAGATAACTCCATTTCTTTCACGGTGAAATCACCGTTGAATCGGCAAGCCGATTTTAGGTTTTGTCTCTCGCTCCTTCATCGCCGCACTCCCTTTAGCCATACTCGGTGCCCGGGGGGATACTCCCCACGCTGACACGAATGAGTATGTTACCGGCGGTACCACGAGGAGGTAGGAGTGCGACTTGAGCAGACAGAGCCGAAGCCCTGCCTGCCCCCAAGCAACTATGACTCCTCCATCGTCGGAGGCAAGCCGTTTTTCAACGTCCCGCCACCCAACGAGCAAGATCGCTACACTCAACCAGCCACCCTCACGCGGCTCTTCCAGCATACGCATAGGCAGACCGCGCCTACCTTCCGGCTCATCCGCCTATGTCCCAGCGGCGTATCGTTTTTGGGCGAACGCGGTTAAGGACCAGCGGCATATTGCTTTCTAGCGCCCGCAGCCAAATCCCAGCGGCGTATTGCTTTTCGAGCACGCGCAGCAAAGTGCCAGCGGCGTATTGCTTTCTTTTATAATGTCACTGGTCAGATGACCAGGCTGTTATTCACCTTTTCCGTTCCGTATAAATAACACGAAAACGGCTTAAAAAAAATAAGGCGATGCGCCACCGAGACCGGCCGCACATTGCTATAAAGCAAGCACAACCAAGTCCCGGCGACACACCGCCTTTATAACGTCACTAATCCAATGACGAGGCCTGTGGAAACCTAATCTGTGGTCCTCGATACGAGGACCATACTTCCGAGGTTTATCCCCCTCGTAGGGACATTAAAATATAACATATTTGCTTTGTAACCCGAAGGTTACAGCAAATTTAATATATTGCTTGGACGTAATGAATGATAATAAATATATAAATAAATAAATAAATAAATAGTAATTTTTAAAAGCTGGGTCTACTTCACGTGTCTAAAAATATATTGCACATCTCTATGGAGCTTCTTAAAACGTTTATAACAAGCGTTTTTATTACTTGATTACCGATACCCATGCGCTTGAGGTTATATTCCGTGGAAGGCGTAATGGTGCCACACGGCTGCCCAAGACCACCGGTATTACTTCACCCTTGCCGACATTAAATCTTGCCTTCAGGTGTTCGAGGCATGGCTGATATTTGTTGACCTTTTCCTTCTCCGCTCCCGAGAGGTAATCCTTATTCTCGTAACGGACGGTAACGTCGACCACGAGAACCCTTTCCTCGTTTTTGATTACGAGGTCCGGTTTGAAAAGATCACCTCCCACCCGGAGCGTAGGTTCAACAAAAACTTCGTTTTTCGTACGTAGACTTTCGGCAAGAGTCATTTTCGCCTCATCATGCCGCTTTATCCTCAGGCCCTTGGTGTACTGGCACAGCCCGAGTATATGTCCAAGGGTCTCGGGCTGGGCTCGACATTTTCTACAGTTAATGTCCAAATTCTTGTCGACCCGTGCCAGTACTGTTCTTGTTCCAACGGTATTGGTCCTGAGTTTGAGGGCATCTATAAATCTTGATGGCCTGAGCAGTTCGTAATCCTCAAGCCACACGTTGCCAGTTTTGTTTCTCGAGAAGTCAGGTACGCCCTGCCCCTGACTTCTCAGTTCGGCCCATTGCTTGGTATGTCCTGCTTTAAGTCTCTTACGGGCTCTTTCTATATCCTCTACGGAGGCTGGCCAATTGATCCTCAGCGAGTTGGCCATTTTCTTAAGTTTTTCATTGCATTTTTCATCAATCAGGCTGGAGACCGCTGGGTCGATCGAGTTTTTCATTTTAATTGCACTTTTAAGGGTGCCAAGTTTGACGATATGCTCAAATCTTGGCAACCCTAAACCGCCCCAGGATTTGGGGGCATAAAAGAAACCAGTGGCAGTTGAAGGCGTAAGGTGGAATATGGCCTTTATTTCCTGCCTGACTTCGCTGTCCAGCAATCTTAGGACGCAGTCGCTCGGCGGGTTTACGAGAAGGTTATAAATATATCGGGGAAAGATGTATTTTGTGATCAATTCGAGCTTCTGGCGTGGTTTGAGAGAGAGCTTTCTAACCCTCCTCACCACACTCAGAAGCTCGGGAACAATTACGCCACAGTGTATGCCCTTCCATGGCCCCATTTTGGCGCCTAAGTACCTGAAGGCCTCGTCGGGATCGATTGTTGGGATGGTGTTATTCCCAAGTTTTACTTTTGGCTCTTTGACGAACCAAGTTCGTCTCTCTGCGACTATTTGAAATATTTGACTCTTATCCCTTGAGATGGTCATACCGAAGCCATTCAGATACTCGTTGAGCATATCCACTTGGCGTTGCGCTTCCCCGATATCAGCGCCGAGCAGTACTACGTCGTCAGCGAAAGCCAGTACAGGAATCTTTCGTGACTCGTTTATATTTATTCCACTGGTTTGCTTCTCGATCAAATCCAGCAGTGGCTCCAAGCACAGATTGAATAGCAGCGGCGACAAAGGGTCGCCCTGCTTAACTCCTCTGAGGATCGTAATCTCGACCCCCGTGTTATTTTTAGTTTTAATCATTGTCTTGCCCTCTTTATACATGCTACTGATCAAGTCAGTAATGGGGGTCGGCACTCCCTTCCTCCTCAGGCAGGGAACAATTACCGAATGAGGCACTGTGTCGAAGGCTTTTGAGATATCCACTATTGTGAATATCCCGCCTTTCTTTTTCTTACTATGATCCAAGGCAGCGCTCAACAGGTCTATATTAATTTTACAACCGCTCTCGGCGGTGAATCCTTTCTGCCTTGGATTCAACACAATGCCCCTTCTTATCCTCCCGTCAATAATGGAGGAGAAAATGCGGCCGAGAATGGGGCCAATAGTTATTGGCCTCCAATTCTCGACCAGGCTGCTAGGCTTATTTGCTTCGGGAATCAATGTTGTTCTATTTTCCTTCCATATAGGAGGAAAATAGGAACAATAAATCAAGATGTTATATAATTTCGTTAAGATTATAGGCAGGCCAGGGATCAGAAGGTGTTCCTTCTGGAAACCATCCGGTCCTGCCGCAGCCTTCATTCTTATTTTGCTCAATTTCTCCGCCACATCCTCAACAGCAATTGGCGGGAAGACTTCGCATAAGGACAGCTCAGGGGCTCTACTTCCTGGGACAGGGACTTCGACAGGTCCTGTCTGGCCCCATAGATCCTCATAGAGCCTCTTCACTTCCTCGGCATTAGGTGGATCCCTAGCCGGTTGGAGGAAGGCCTGATCATCATTTATGACAGCATCAGCCAACCTCCTAGAATTTTCTGTGAACAACTCCTGGCAACGTGCGAAAGAGTATCTCTTTCTTGCGTTTCTATTCTTTTTATTACTTTGGTGTGCAATCCGTTTGTTATTTTTATTTTCTTGTCTTGCCCTCTTTTTCCTTTTGTTAATTTCTCGTAAAGCTCCATAGAGCGTGAATTTTAAAAAATCGTTTATAGCGCTCTCAAGGGCTTCCCTATTTCCCTTGAGAGAGACCCAGATAGTCATCAGTCGAGTGTGGACCCACCTTAAAACAGGTGGCACTTCGACTTGTGTCGTTATAGCGGACTCCAATTGGAGCCTCCATTCTTGATACTCTAGACCGCTGATTCCAGGCTCTTCGAAACACGCATTGCCTGGATCAACGGGATCGCACCCTCCCTCTGTCACCTGAGTGGGATCTGTTTCCTCACCAATCAGCCTCAGCTTCTTTCGCTGATATCTGATTTGATCGATCGTCTTGCTGGTGAGGATCTCACTGATCATTTTATTAGGGAATTTGTGGTCCTTATAAGTCTCACAAAGTTCCCTTAATTGAGCCATCTCCTCTAACGTCCATTTTTTCTCAGGGGGGTCCGTTCCCCTTCTTTTGACGTTTCTTACGGCAGGGTGCGCATGCCGCTCGTGGGTGGACAGCCCTCTAAGCGTCCCAAAGCTCATGGGGCAGGTTTCGCATCTATATGAGCCGGCAGCACTTTGACTCGTGCCTCTACAGTGAGGCAGGTGGCATCTGGCCCCATGAAGCTTCGGAAAGCCTTTCCCACAGTCTTTGCATCTCCATTGGATGCGGGCTGTCACATGATGTTGTTCCAGGTGCCGCCCTAAGTCTGATAACGACAAGAAGAAAAGGTCGATTTCCCTTTTCTGGCAGACAGGGCAGGCAACCTGGTCACCCACGATCGGTACCATTATCTCACTCATGTCCGAGGATGAAGCCAGGTCGTCAACAGAAGTCCCCTCCAGAGCGGAAGAATCCGCCACGGCGCCTCCGGGACCGAGAGACGCCGCGTCCGAGGCTCTTTGCGAGTTTTGGTTTACCATGATATTTTATTTTATATAGTATTACTTTCCAATTGTATCCAAATCATTAACCTTGTGACTGCCAAGTTGTGCCAAAAAATACAATCAAGGAACGAGTTCCTTTTAAAGGAGATAACTCCATTTCTTTCACGGTGAAATCACCGTTGAATCGGCAAGCCGATTTTAGGTTTTGTCTCTCGCTCCTTCATCGCCGCACTCCCTTTAGCCATACTCGGTGCCCGGGGGGATACTCCCCACGCTGACACGAATGAGTATGTTACCGGCGGTACCACGAGGAGGTAGGAGTGCGACTTGAGCAGACAGAGCCGAAGCCCTGCCTGCCCCCAAGCAACTATGACTCCTCCATCGTCGGAGGCAAGCCGTTTTTCAACGTCCCGCCACCCAACGAGCAAGATCGCTACACTCAACCAGCCACCCTCACGCGGCTCTTCCAGCATACGCATAGGCAGACCGCGCCTACCTTCCGGCTCATCCGCCTATGTCCCAGCGGCGTATCGTTTTTGGGCGAACGCGGTTAAGGACCAGCGGCATATTGCTTTCTAGCGCCCGCAGCCAAATCCCAGCGGCGTATTGCTTTTCGAGCACGCGCAGCAAAGTGCCAGCGGCGTATTGCTTTCTTTTATAATGTCACTGGTCAGATGACCAGGCTGTTATTCACCTTTTCCGTTCCGTATAAATAACACGAAAACGGCTTAAAAAAAATAAGGCGATGCGCCACCGAGACCGGCCGCACATTGCTATAAAGCAAGCACAACCAAGTCCCGGCGACACACCGCCTTTATAACGTCACTAATCCAATGACGAGGCCTGTGGAAACCTAATCTGTGGTCCTCGATACGAGGACCATACTTCCGAGGTTTATCCCCCTCGTAGGGACATTAAAATATAACATATTTGCTTTGTAACCCGAAGGTTACAGCAAATTTAATATATTGCTTGGACGTAATGAATGATAATAAATATATAAATAAATAAATAAATAAATAGTAATTTTTAAAAGCTGGGTCTACTTCACGTGTCTAAAAATATATTGCACATCTCTATGGAGCTTCTTAAAACGTTTATAACAAGCGTTTTTATTACTTGATTACCGATACCCATGCGCTTGAGGTTATATTCCGTGGAAGGCGTAATGGTGCCACACGGCTGCCCAAGACCACCGGTATTACTTCACCCTTGCCGACATTAAATCTTGCCTTCAGGTGTTCGAGGCATGGCTGATATTTGTTGACCTTTTCCTTCTCCGCTCCCGAGAGGTAATCCTTATTCTCGTAACGGACGGTAACGTCGACCACGAGAACCCTTTCCTCGTTTTTGATTACGAGGTCCGGTTTGAAAAGATCACCTCCCACCCGGAGCGTAGGTTCAACAAAAACTTCGTTTTTCGTACGTAGACTTTCGGCAAGAGTCATTTTCGCCTCATCATGCCGCTTTATCCTCAGGCCCTTGGTGTACTGGCACAGCCCGAGTATATGTCCAAGGGTCTCGGGCTGGGCTCGACATTTTCTACAGTTAATGTCCAAATTCTTGTCGACCCGTGCCAGTACTGTTCTTGTTCCAACGGTATTGGTCCTGAGTTTGAGGGCATCTATAAATCTTGATGGCCTGAGCAGTTCGTAATCCTCAAGCCACACGTTGCCAGTTTTGTTTCTCGAGAAGTCAGGTACGCCCTGCCCCTGACTTCTCAGTTCGGCCCATTGCTTGGTATGTCCTGCTTTAAGTCTCTTACGGGCTCTTTCTATATCCTCTACGGAGGCTGGCCAATTGATCCTCAGCGAGTTGGCCATTTTCTTAAGTTTTTCATTGCATTTTTCATCAATCAGGCTGGAGACCGCTGGGTCGATCGAGTTTTTCATTTTACTTGCACTTTTAAGGGTGCCACGTTTGACGATATGCTCAAATCTTGGCAACCCTAAACCGCCCCAGGATTTGGGGGCATAAAAGAAACCAGTGGCAGTTGAAGGCGTAAGGTGGAATATGGCCTTTATTTCCTGCCTGACTTCGCTGTCCAGCAATCTTAGGACGCAGTCGCTCGGCGGGTTTACGAGAAGGTTATAAATATATCGGGGAAAGATGTATTTTGTGATCAATTCGAGCTTCTGGCGTGGTTTGAGAGAGAGCTTTCTAACCCTCCTCACCACACTCAGAAGCTCGGGAACAATTACGCCACAGTGTATGCCCTTCCATGGCCCCATTTTGGCGCCTAAGTACCTGAAGGCCTCGTCGGGATCGATTGTTGGGATGGTGTTATTCCCAAGTTTTACTTTTGGCTCCTTGACGAACCAAGTTCGTCTCTCTGCGACTATTTGAAATATTTGACTCTTATCCCTTGAGATGGTCATACCGAAGCCATTCAGATACTCGTTGAGCATATCCACTTGGCGTTGCGCTTCCCCGATATCAGCGCCGAGCAGTACTACGTCGTCAGCGAAAGCCAGTACAGGAATCTTTCGTGACTCGTTTATATTTATTCCACTGGTTTGCTTCTCGATCAAATCCAGCAGTGGCTCCAAGCACAGATTGAATAGCAGCGGCGACAAAGGGTCGCCCTGCTTAACTCCTCTGAGGATCGTAATCTCGACCCCCGTGTTATTTTTAGTTTTAATCATTGTCTTGCCCTCTTTATACATGCTACTGATCAAGTCAGTAATGGGGGTCGGCACTCCCTTCCTCCTCAGGCAGGGAACAATTACCGAATGAGGCACTGTGTCGAAGGCTTTTGAGATATCCACTATTGTGAATATCCCGCCTTTCTTTTTCTTACTATGATCCAAGGCAGCGCTCAACAGGTCTATATTAATTTTACAACCGCTCTCGGCGGTGAATCCTTTCTGCCTTGGATTCAACACAATGCCCCTTCTTATCCTCCCGTCAATAATGGAGGAGAAAATGCGGCCGAGAATGGGGCCAATAGTTATTGGCCTCCAATTCTCGACCAGGCTGCTAGGCTTATTTGCTTCGGGAATCAATGTTGTTCTATTTTCCTTCCATATAGGAGGAAAATAGGAACAATAAATCAAGATGTTATATAATTTCGTTAAGATTATAGGCAGGCCAGGGATCAGAAGGTGTTCCTTCTGGAAACCATCCGGTCCTGCCGCAGCCTTCATTCTTATTTTGCTCAATTTCTCCGCCACATCCTCAACAGCAATTGGCGGGAAGACTTCGCATAAGGACAGCTCAGGGGCTCTACTTCCTGGGACAGGGACTTCGACAGGTCCTGTCTGGCCCCATAGATCCTCATAGAGCCTCTTCACTTCCTCGGCATTAGGTGGATCCCTAGCCGGTTGGAGGAAGGCCTGATCATCATTTATGACAGCATCAGCCAACCTCCTAGAATTTTCTGTGAACAACTCCTGGCAACGTGCGAAAGAGTATCTCTTTCTTGCGTTTCTATTCTTTTTATTACTTTGGTGTGCAATCCGTTTGTTATTTTTATTTTCTTGTCTTGCCCTCTTTTTCCTTTTGTTAATTTCTCGTAAAGCTCCATAGAGCGTGAATTTTAAAAAATCGTTTATAGCGCTCTCAAGGGCTTCCCTATTTCCCTTGAGAGAGACCCAGATAGTTATCAGTCGAGTGTGGACCCACCTTAAAACAGGTGGCACTTCGACTTGTGTCGTTATAGCGGACTCCAATTGGAGCCTCCATTCTTGATACTCTAGACCGCTGATTCCAGGCTCTTCGAAACACGCATTGCCTGGATCAACGGGATCGCACCCTCCCTCTGTCACCTGAGTGGGATCTGTTTCCTCACCAATCAGCCTCAGCTTCTTTCGCTGATATCTGATTTGATCGATCGTCTTGCTGGTGAGGATCTCACTGATCATTTTATTAGGGAATTTGTGGTCCTTATAAGTCTCACAAAGTTCCCTTAATTGAGCCATCTCCTCTAACGTCCATTTTTTCTCAGGGGGGTCCGTTCCCCTTCTTTTGACGTTTCTTACGGCAGGGTGCGCATGCCGCTCGTGGGTGGACAGCCCTCTAAGCGTCCCAAAGCTCATGGGGCAGGTTTCGCATCTATATGAGCCGGCAGCACTTTGACTCGTGCCTCTACAGTGAGGCAGGTGGCATCTGGCCCCATGAAGCTTCGGAAAGCCTTTCCCACAGTCTTTGCATCTCCATTGGATGCGGGCTGTCACATGATGTTGTTCCAGGTGCCGCCCTAAGTCTGATAACGACAAGAAGAAAAGGTCGATTTCCCTTTTCTGGCAGACAGGGCAGGCAACCTGGTCACCCACGATCGGTACCATTATCTCACTCATGTCCGAGGATGAAGCCAGGTCGTCAACAGAAGTCCCCTCCAGAGCGGAAGAATCCGCCACGGCGCCTCCGGGACCGAGAGACGCCGCGTCCGAGGCTCTTTGCGAGTTTTGGTTTACCATGATATTTTATTTTATATAGTATTACTTTCCAATTGTATCCAAATCATTAACCTTGTGACTGCCAAGTTGTGCCAAAAAATACAATCAAGGAACGAGTTCCTTTTAAAGGAGATAACTCCATTTCTTTCACGGTGAAATCACCGTTGAATCGGCAAGCCGATTTTAGGTTTTGTCTCTCGCTCCTTCATCGCCGCACTCCCTTTAGCCATACTCGGTGCCCGGGGGGATACTCCCCACGCTGACACGAATGAGTATGTTACCGGCGGTACCACGAGGAGGTAGGAGTGCGACTTGAGCAGACAGAGCCGAAGCCCTGCCTGCCCCCAAGCAACTATGACTCCTCCATCGTCGGAGGCAAGCCGTTTTTCAACGTCCCGCCACCCAACGAGCAAGATCGCTACACTCAACCAGCCACCCTCACGCGGCTCTTCCAGCATACGCATAGGCAGACCGCGCCTACCTTCCGGCTCATCCGCCTATGTCCCAGCGGCGTATCGTTTTTGGGCGAACGCGGTTAAGGACCAGCGGCATATTGCTTTCTAGCGCCCGCAGCCAAATCCCAGCGGCGTATTGCTTTTCGAGCACGCGCAGCAAAGTGCCAGCGGCGTATTGCTTTCTTTTATAATGTCACTGGTCAGATGACCAGGCTGTTATTCACCTTTTCCGTTCCGTATAAATAACACGAAAACGGCTTAAAAAAAATAAGGCGATGCGCCACCGAGACCGGCCGCACATTGCTATAAAGCAAGCACAACCAAGTCCCGGCGACACACCGCCTTTATAACGTCACTAATCCAATGACGAGGCCTGTGGAAACCTAATCTGTGGTCCTCGATACGAGGACCATACTTCCGAGGTTTATCCCCCTCGTAGGGACATTAAAATATAACATATTTGCTTTGTAACCCGAAGGTTACAGCAAATTTAATATATTGCTTGGACGTAATGAATGATAATAAATATATAAATAAATAAATAAATAAATAGTAATTTTTAAAAGCTGGGTCTACTTCACGTGTCTAAAAATATATTGCACATCTCTATGGAGCTTCTTAAAACGTTTATAACAAGCGTTTTTATTACTTGATTACCGATACCCATGCGCTTGAGGTTATATTCCGTGGAAGGCGTAATGGTGCCACACGGCTGCCCAAGACCACCGGTATTACTTCACCCTTGCCGACATTAAATCTTGCCTTCAGGTGTTCGAGGCATGGCTGATATTTGTTGACCTTTTCCTTCTCCGCTCCCGAGAGGTAATCCTTATTCTCGTAACGGACGGTAACGTCGACCACGAGAACCCTTTCCTCGTTTTTGATTACGAGGTCCGGTTTGAAAAGATCACCTCCCACCCGGAGCGTAGGTTCAACAAAAACTTCGTTTTTCGTACGTAGACTTTCGGCAAGAGTCATTTTCGCCTCATCATGCCGCTTTATCCTCAGGCCCTTGGTGTACTGGCACAGCCCGAGTATATGTCCAAGGGTCTCGGGCTGGGCTCGACATTTTCTACAGTTAATGTCCAAATTCTTGTCGACCCGTGCCAGTACTGTTCTTGTTCCAACGGTATTGGTCCTGAGTTTGAGGGCATCTATAAATCTTGATGGCCTGAGCAGTTCGTAATCCTCAAGCCACACGTTGCCAGTTTTGTTTCTCGAGAAGTCAGGTACGCCCTGCCCCTGACTTCTCAGTTCGGCCCATTGCTTGGTACGTCCTGCTTTAAGTCTCTTACGGGCTCTTTCTATATCCTCTACGGAGGCTGGCCAATTGATCCTCAGCGAGTTGGCCATTTTCTTAAGTTTTTCATTGCATTTTTCATCAATCAGGCTGGAGACCGCTGGGTCGATCGAGTTTTTCATTTTAATTGCACTTTTAAGGGTGCCAAGTTTGACGATATGCTCAAATCTTGGCAACCCTAAACCGCCCCAGGATTTGGGGGCATAAAAGAAACCAGTGGCAGTTGAAGGCGTAAGGTGGAATATGGCCTTTATTTCCTGCCTGACTTCGCTGTCCAGCAATCTTAGGACGCAGTCGCTCGGCGGGTTTACGAGAAGGTTATAAATATATCGGGGAAAGATGTATTTTGTGATCAATTCGAGCTTCTGGCGTGGTTTGAGAGAGAGCTTTCTAACCCTCCTCACCACACTCAGAAGCTCGGGAACAATTACGCCACAGTGTATGCCCTTCCATGGCCCCATTTTGGCGCCTAAGTACCTGAAGGCCTCGTCGGGATCGATTGTTGGGATGGTGTTATTCCCAAGTTTTACTTTTGGCTCTTTGACGAACCAAGTTCGTCTCTCTGCGACTATTTGAAATATTTGACTCTTATCCCTTGAGATGGTCATACCGAAGCCATTCAGATACTCGTTGAGCATATCCACTTGGCGTTGCGCTTCCCCGATATCAGCGCCGAGCAGTACTACGTCGTCAGCGAAAGCCAGTACAGGAATCTTTCGTGACTCGTTTATATTTATTCCACTGGTTTGCTTCTCGATCAAATCCAGCAGTGGCTCCAAGCACAGATTGAATAGCAGCGGCGACAAAGGGTCGCCCTGCTTAACTCCTCTGAGGATCGTAATCTCTACCCCCGTGTTATTTTTAGTTTTAATCATTGTCTTGCCCTCTTTATACATGCTACTGATCAAGTCAGTAATGGGGGTCGGCACTCCCTTCCTCCTCAGGCAGGGAACAATTACCGAATGAGGCACTGTGTCGAAGGCTTTTGAGATATCCACTATTGTGAATATCCCGCCTTTCTTTTTCTTACTATGATCCAAGGCAGCGCTCAACAGGTCTATATTAATTTTACAACCGCTCTCGGCGGTGAATCCTTTCTGCCTTGGATTCAACACAATGCCCCTTCTTATCCTCCCGTCAATAATGGAGGAGAAAATGCGGCCGAGAATGGGGCCAATAGTTATTGGCCTCCAATTCTCGACCAGGCTGCTAGGCTTATTTGCTTCGGGAATCAATGTTGTTCTATTTTCCTTCCATATAGGAGGAAAATAGGAACAATAAATCAAGATGTTATATAATTTCGTTAAGATTATAGGCAGGCCAGGGATCAGAAGGTGTTCCTTCTGGAAACCATCCGGTCCTGCCGCAGCCTTCATTCTTATTTTGCTCAATTTCTCCGCCACATCCTCAACAGCAATTGGCGGGAAGACTTCGCATAAGGACAGCTCAGGGGCTCTACTTCCTGGGACAGGGACTTCGACAGGTCCTGTCTGGCCCCATAGATCCTCATAGAGCCTCTTCACTTCCTCGGCATTAGGTGGATCCCTAGCCGGTTGGAGGAAGGCCTGATCATCATTTATGACAGCATCAGCCAACCTCCTAGAATTTTCTGTGAACAACTCCTGGCAACGTGCGAAAGAGTATCTCTTTCTTGCGTTTCTATTCTTTTTATTACTTTGGTGTGCAATCCGTTTGTTATTTTTATTTTCTTGTCTTGCCCTCTTTTTCCTTTTGTTAATTTCTCGTAAAGCTCCATAGAGCGTGAATTTTAAAAAATCGTTTATAGCGCTCTCAAGGGCTTCCCTATTTCCCTTGAGAGAGACCCAGATAGTCATCAGTCGAGTGTGGACCCACCTTAAAACAGGTGGCACTTCGACTTGTGTCGTTATAGCGGACTCCAATTGGAGCCTCCATTCTTGATACTCTAGACCGCTGATTCCAGGCTCTTCGAAACACGCATTGCCTGGATCAACGGGATCGCACCCTCCCTCTGTCACCTGAGTGGGATCTGTTTCCTCACCAATCAGCCTCAGCTTCTTTCGCTGATATCTGATTTGATCGATCGTCTTGCTGGTGAGGATCTCACTGATCATTTTATTAGGGAATTTGTGGTCCTTATAAGTCTCACAAAGTTCCCTTAATTGAGCCATCTCCTCTAACGTCCATTTTTTCTCAGGGGGGTCCGTTCCCCTTCTTTTGACGTTTCTTACGGCAGGGTGCGCATGCCGCTCGTGGGTGGACAGCCCTCTAAGCGTCCCAAAGCTCATGGGGCAGGTTTCGCATCTATATGAGCCGGCAGCACTTTGACTCGTGCCTCTACAGTGAGGCAGGTGGCATCTGGCCCCATGAAGCTTCGGAAAGCCTTTCCCACAGTCTTTGCATCTCCATTGGATGCGGGCTGTCACATGATGTTGTTCCAGGTGCCGCCCTAAGTCTGATAACGACAAGAAGAAAAGGTCGATTTCCCTTTTCTGGCAGACAGGGCAGGCAACCTGGTCACCCACGATCGGTACCATTATCTCACTCATGTCCGAGGATGAAGCCAGGTCGTCAACAGAAGTCCCCTCCAGAGCGGAAGAATCCGCCACGGCGCCTCCGGGACCGAGAGACGCCGCGTCCGAGGCTCTTTGCGAGTTTTGGTTTACCATGATATTTTATTTTATATAGTATTACTTTCCAATTGTATCCAAATCATTAACCTTGTGACTGCCAAGTTGTGCCAAAAAATACAATCAAGGAACGAGTTCCTTTTAAAGGAGATAACTCCATTTCTTTCACGGTGAAATCACCGTTGAATCGGCAAGCCGATTTTAGGTTTTGTCTCTCGCTCCTTCATCGCCGCACTCCCTTTAGCCATACTCGGTGCCCGGGGGGATACTCCCCACGCTGACACGAATGAGTATGTTACCGGCGGTACCACGAGGAGGTAGGAGTGCGACTTGAGCAGACAGAGCCGAAGCCCTGCCTGCCCCCAAGCAACTATGACTCCTCCATCGTCGGAGGCAAGCCGTTTTTCAACGTCCCGCCACCCAACGAGCAAGATCGCTACACTCAACCAGCCACCCTCACGCGGCTCTTCCAGCATACGCATAGGCAGACCGCGCCTACCTTCCGGCTCATCCGCCTATGTCCCAGCGGCGTATCGTTTTTGGGCGAACGCGGTTAAGGACCAGCGGCATATTGCTTTCTAGCGCCCGCAGCCAAATCCCAGCGGCGTATTGCTTTTCGAGCACGCGCAGCAAAGTGCCAGCGGCGTATTGCTTTCTTTTATAATGTCACTGGTCAGATGACCAGGCTGTTATTCACCTTTTCCGTTCCGTATAAATAACACGAAAACGGCTTAAAAAAAATAAGGCGATGCGCCACCGAGACCGGCCGCACATTGCTATAAAGCAAGCACAACCAAGTCCCGGCGACACACCGCCTTTATAACGTCACTAATCCAATGACGAGGCCTGTGGAAACCTAATCTGTGGTCCTCGATACGAGGACCATACTTCCGAGGTTTATCCCCCTCGTAGGGACATTAAAATATAACATATTTGCTTTGTAACCCGAAGGTTACAGCAAATTTAATATATTGCTTGGACGTAATGAATGATAATAAATATATAAATAAATAAATAAATAAATAGTAATTTTTAAAAGCTGGGTCTACTTCACGTGTCTAAAAATATATTGCACATCTCTATGGAGCTTCTTAAAACGTTTATAACAAGCGTTTTTATTACTTGATTACCGATACCCATGCGCTTGAGGTTATATTCCGTGGAAGGCGTAATGGTGCCACACGGCTGCCCAAGACCACCGGTATTACTTCACCCTTGCCGACATTAAATCTTGCCTTCAGGTGTTCGAGGCATGGCTGATATTTGTTGACCTTTTCCTTCTCCGCTCCCGAGAGGTAATCCTTATTCTCGTAACGGACGGTAACGTCGACCACGAGAACCCTTTCCTCGTTTTTGATTACGAGGTCCGGTTTGAAAAGATCACCTCCCACCCGGAGCGTAGGTTCAACAAAAACTTCGTTTTTCGTACGTAGACTTTCGGCAAGAGTCATTTTCGCCTCATCATGCCGCTTTATCCTCAGGCCCTTGGTGTACTGGCACAGCCCGAGTATATGTCCAAGGGTCTCGGGCTGGGCTCGACATTTTCTACAGTTAATGTCCAAATTCTTGTCGACCCGTGCCAGTACTGTTCTTGTTCCAACGGTATTGGTCCTGAGTTTGAGGGCATCTATAAATCTTGATGGCCTGAGCAGTTCGTAATCCTCAAGCCACACGTTGCCAGTTTTGTTTCTCGAGAAGTCAGGTACGCCCTGCCCCTGACTTCTCAGTTCGGCCCATTGCTTGGTACGTCCTGCTTTAAGTCTCTTACGGGCTCTTTCTATATCCTCTACGGAGGCTGGCCAATTGATCCTCAGCGAGTTGGCCATTTTCTTAAGTTTTTCATTGCATTTTTCATCAATCAGGCTGGAGACCGCTGGGTCGATCGAGTTTTTCATTTTAATTGCACTTTTAAGGGTGCCAAGTTTGACGATATGCTCAAATCTTGGCAACCCTAAACCGCCCCAGGATTTGGGGGCATAAAAGAAACCAGTGGCAGTTGAAGGCGTAAGGTGGAATATGGCCTTTATTTCCTGCCTGACTTCGCTGTCCAGCAATCTTAGGACGCAGTCGCTCGGCGGGTTTACGAGAAGGTTATAAATATATCGGGGAAAGATGTATTTTGTGATCAATTCGAGCTTCTGGCGTGGTTTGAGAGAGAGCTTTCTAACCCTCCTCACCACACTCAGAAGCTCGGGAACAATTACGCCACAGTGTATGCCCTTCCATGGCCCCATTTTGGCGCCTAAGTACCTGAAGGCCTCGTCGGGATCGATTGTTGGGATGGTGTTATTCCCAAGTTTTACTTTTGGCTCTTTGACGAACCAAGTTCGTCTCTCTGCGACTATTTGAAATATTTGACTCTTATCCCTTGAGATGGTCACACCGAAGCCATTCAGATACTCGTTGAGCATATCCACTTGGCGTTGCGCTTCCCCGATATCAGCGCCGAGCAGTACTACGTCGTCAGCGAAAGCCAGTACAGGAATCTTTCGTGACTCGTTTATATTTATTCCACTGGTTTGCTTCTCGATCAAATCCAGCAGTGGCTCCAAGCACAGATTGAATAGCAGCGGCGACAAAGGGTCGCCCTGCTTAACTCCTCTGAGGATCGTAATCTCGACCCCCGTGTTATTTTTAGTTTTAATCATTGTCTTGCCCTCTTTATACATGCTACTGATCAAGTCAGTAATGGGGGTCGGCACTCCCTTCCTCCTCAGGCAGGGAACAATTACCGAATGAGGCACTGTGTCGAAGGCTTTTGAGATATCCACTATTGTGAATATCCCGCCTTTCTTTTTCTTACTATGATCCAAGGCAGCGCTCAACAGGTCTATATTAATTTTACAACCGCTCTCGGCGGTGAATCCTTTCTGCCTTGGATTCAACACAATGCCCCTTCTTATCCTCCCGTCAATAATGGAGGAGAAAATGCGGCCGAGAATGGGGCCAATAGTTATTGGCCTCCAATTCTCGACCAGGCTGCTAGGCTTATTTGCTTCGGGAATCAATGTTGTTCTATTTTCCTTCCATATAGGAGGAAAATAGGAACAATAAATCAAGATGTTATATAATTTCGTTAAGATTATAGGCAGGCCAGGGATCAGAAGGTGTTCCTTCTGGAAACCATCCGGTCCTGCCGCAGCCTTCATTCTTATTTTGCTCAATTTCTCCGCCACATCCTCAACAGCAATTGGCGGGAAGACTTCGCATAAGGACAGCTCAGGGGCTCTACTTCCTGGGACAGGGACTTCGACAGGTCCTGTCTGGCCCCATAGATCCTCATAGAGCCTCTTCACTTCCTCGGCATTAGGTGGATCCCTAGCCGGTTGGAGGAAGGCCTGATCATCATTTATGACAGCATCAGCCAACCTCCTAGAATTTTCTGTGAACAACTCCTGGCAACGTGCGAAAGAGTATCTCTTTCTTGCGTTTCTATTCTTTTTATTACTTTGGTGTGCAATCCGTTTGTTATTTTTATTTTCTTGTCTTGCCCTCTTTTTCCTTTTGTTAATTTCTCGTAAAGCTCCATAGAGCGTGAATTTTAAAAAATCGTTTATAGCGCTCTCAAGGGCTTCCCTATTTCCCTTGAGAGAGACCCAGATAGTTATCAGTCGAGTGTGGACCCACCTTAAAACAGGTGGCACTTCGACTTGTGTCGTTATAGCGGACTCCAATTGGAGCCTCCATTCTTGATACTCTAGACCGCTGATTCCAGGCTCTTCGAAACACGCATTGCCTGGATCAACGGGATCGCACCCTCCCTCTGTCACCTGAGTGGGATCTGTTTCCTCACCAATCAGCCTCAGCTTCTTTCGCTGATATCTGATTTGATCGATCGTCTTGCTGGTGAGGATCTCACTGATCATTTTATTAGGGAATTTGTGGTCCTTATAAGTCTCACAAAGTTCCCTTAATTGAGCCATCTCCTCTAACGTCCATTTTTTCTCAGGGGGGTCCGTTCCCCTTCTTTTGACGTTTCTTACGGCAGGGTGCGCATGCCGCTCGTGGGTGGACAGCCCTCTAAGCGTCCCAAAGCTCATGGGGCAGGTTTCGCATCTATATGAGCCGGCAGCACTTTGACTCGTGCCTCTACAGTGAGGCAGGTGGCATCTGGCCCCATGAAGCTTCGGAAAGCCTTTCCCACAGTCTTTGCATCTCCATTGGATGCGGGCTGTCACATGATGTTGTTCCAGGTGCCGCCCTAAGTCTGATAACGACAAGAAGAAAAGGTCGATTTCCCTTTTCTGGCAGACAGGGCAGGCAACCTGGTCACCCACGATCGGTACCATTATCTCACTCATGTCCGAGGATGAAGCCAGGTCGTCAACAGAAGTCCCCTCCAGAGCGGAAGAATCCGCCACGGCGCCTCCGGGACCGAGAGACGCCGCGTCCGAGGCTCTTTGCGAGTTTTGGTTTACCATGATATTTTATTTTATATAGTATTACTTTCCAATTGTATCCAAATCATTAACCTTGTGACTGCCAAGTTGTGCCAAAAAATACAATCAAGGAACGAGTTCCTTTTAAAGGAGATAACTCCATTTCTTTCACGGTGAAATCACCGTTGAATCGGCAAGCCGATTTTAGGTTTTGTCTCTCGCTCCTTCATCGCCGCACTCCCTTTAGCCATACTCGGTGCCCGGGGGGATACTCCCCACGCTGACACGAATGAGTATGTTACCGGCGGTACCACGAGGAGGTAGGAGTGCGACTTGAGCAGACAGAGCCGAAGCCCTGCCTGCCCCCAAGCAACTATGACTCCTCCATCGTCGGAGGCAAGCCGTTTTTCAACGTCCCGCCACCCAACGAGCAAGATCGCTACACTCAACCAGCCACCCTCACGCGGCTCTTCCAGCATACGCATAGGCAGACCGCGCCTACCTTCCGGCTCATCCGCCTATGTCCCAGCGGCGTATCGTTTTTGGGCGAACGCGGTTAAGGACCAGCGGCATATTGCTTTCTAGCGCCCGCAGCCAAATCCCAGCGGCGTATTGCTTTTCGAGCACGCGCAGCAAAGTGCCAGCGGCGTATTGCTTTCTTTTATAATGTCACTGGTCAGATGACCAGGCTGTTATTCACCTTTTCCGTTCCGTATAAATAACACGAAAACGGCTTAAAAAAAATAAGGCGATGCGCCACCGAGACCGGCCGCACATTGCTATAAAGCAAGCACAACCAAGTCCCGGCGACACACCGCCTTTATAACGTCACTAATCCAATGACGAGGCCTGTGGAAACCTAATCTGTGGTCCTCGATACGAGGACCATACTTCCGAGGTTTATCCCCCTCGTAGGGACATTAAAATATAACATATTTGCTTTGTAACCCGAAGGTTACAGCAAATTTAATATATTGCTTGGACGTAATGAATGATAATAAATATATAAATAAATAAATAAATAAATAGTAATTTTTAAAAGCTGGGTCTACTTCACGTGTCTAAAAATATATTGCACATCTCTATGGAGCTTCTTAAAACGTTTATAACAAGCGTTTTTATTACTTGATTACCGATACCCATGCGCTTGAGGTTATATTCCGTGGAAGGCGTAATGGTGCCACGGCTGCCCAAGACCACCGGTATTACTTCACCCTTGTCGACATTAAATCTTGCCTTCAGGTGTTCGAGGCATGGCTGATATTTGTTGACCTTTTCCTTCTCCGCTCCCGAGAGGTAATCCTTATTCTCGTAACGGACGGTAACGTCGACCACGAGAACCCTTTCCTCGTTTTTGATTACGAGGTCCGGTTTGAAAAGATCACCTCCCACCCGGAGCGTAGGTTCAACAAAAACTTCGTTTTTCGTACGTAGACTTTCGGCAAGGGTCATTTTCGCCTCATCATGCCGCTTTATCCTCAGGCCCTTGGTGTACTGGCACAGCCCGAGTATATGTCCAAGGGTCTCGGGCTGGGCTCGACATTTTCTACAGTTAATGTCCAAATTCTTGTCGACCCGTGCCAGTACTGTTCTTGTTCCAACGGTATTGGTCCTCAGTTTGAGGGCATCTATAAATCTTGATGGCCTGAGCAGTTCGTAATCCTCAAGCCACACGTTGCCAGTTTTGTTTCTCGAGAAGTCAGGTACGCCCTGCCCCTGACTTCTCAGTTCGGCCCATTGCTTGGTACGTCCTGCTTTAAGTCTCTTACGGGCTCTTTCTATATCCTCTACGGAGGCTGGCCAATTGATCCTCAGCGAGTTGGCCATTTTCTTAAGTTTTTCATTGCATTTTTCATCAATCAGGCTGGAGACCGCTGGGTCGATCGAGTTTTTCATTTTACTTGCACTTTTAAGGGTGCCACGTTTGACGATATGCTCAAATCTTGGCAACCCTAAACCGCCCCAGGATTTGGGGGCATAAAAGAAACCAGTGGCAGTTGAAGGCGTAAGGTGGAATATGGCCTTTATTTCCTGCCTGACTTCGCTGTCCAGCAATCTTAGGACGCAGTCGCTCGGCGGGTTTACGAGAAGGTTATAAATATATCGGGGAAAGATGTATTTTGTGATCAATTCGAGCTTCTGGCGTGGTTTGAGAGAGAGCTTTCTAACCCTCCTCACCACACTCAGAAGCTCGGGAACAATTACGCCACAGTGTATGCCCTTCCATGGCCCCATTTTGGCGCCTAAGTACCTGAAGGCCTCGTCGGGATCGATTGTTGGGATGGTGTTATTCCCAAGTTTTACTTTTGGCTCTTTGACGAACCAAGTTCGTCTCTCTGCGACTATTTGAAATATTTGACTCTTATCCCTTGAGATGGTCATACCGAAGCCATTCAGATACTCGTTGAGCATATCCACTTGGCGTTGCGCTTCCCCGATATCAGCGCCGAGCAGTACTACGTCGTCAGCGAAAGCCAGTACAGGAATCTTTCGTGACTCGTTTATATTTATTCCACTGGTTTGCTTCTCGATCAAATCCAGCAGTGGCTCCAAGCACAGATTGAATAGCAGCGGCGACAAAGGGTCGCCCTGCTTAACTCCTCTGAGGATCGTAATCTCGACCCCCGTGTTATTTTTAGTTTTAATCATTGTCTTGCCCTCTTTATACATGCTACTGATCAAGTCAGTAATGGGGGTCGGCACTCCCTTCCTCCTCAGGCAGGGAACAATTACCGAATGAGGCACTGTGTCGAAGGCTTTTGAGATATCCACTATTGTGAATATCCCGCCTTTCTTTTTCTTACTATGATCCAAGGCAGCGCTCAACAGGTCTATATTAATTTTACAACCGCTCTCGGCGGTGAATCCTTTCTGCCTTGGATTCAACACAATGCCCCTTCTTATCCTCCCGTCAATAATGGAGGAGAAAATGCGGCCGAGAATGGGGCCAATAGTTATTGGCCTCCAATTCTCGACCAGGCTGCTAGGCTTATTTGCTTCGGGAATCAATGTTGTTCTATTTTCCTTCCATATAGGAGGAAAATAGGAACAATAAATCAAGATGTTATATAATTTCGTTAAGATTATAGGCAGGCCAGGGATCAGAAGGTGTTCCTTCTGGAAACCATCCGGTCCTGCCGCAGCCTTCATTCTTATTTTGCTCAATTTCTCCGCCACATCCTCAACAGCAATTGGCGGGAAGACTTCGCATAAGGACAGCTCAGGGGCTCTACTTCCTGGGACAGGGACTTCGACAGGTCCTGTCTGGCCCCATAGATCCTCATAGAGCCTCTTCACTTCCTCGGCATTAGGTGGATCCCTAGCCGGTTGGAGGAAGGCCTGATCATCATTTATGACAGCATCAGCCAACCTCCTAGAATTTTCTGTGAACAACTCCTGGCAACGTGCGAAAGAGTATCTCTTTCTTGCGTTTCTATTCTTTTTATTACTTTGGTGTGCAATCAGTTTGTTATTTTTATTTTCTTGTCTTGCCCTCTTTTTCCTTTTGTTAATTTCTCGTAAAGCTCCATAGAGCGTGAATTTTAAAAAATCGTTTATAGCGCTCTCAAGGGCTTCCCTATTTCCCTTGAGAGAGACCCAGATAGTTATCAGTCGAGTGTGGACCCACCTTAAAACAGGTGGCACTTCGACTTGTGTCGTTATAGCGGACTCCAATTGGAGCCTCCATTCTTGATACTCTAGACCGCTGATTCCAGGCTCTTCGAAACACGCATTGCCTGGATCAACGGGATCGCACCCTCCCTCTGTCACCTGAGTGGGATCTGTTTCCTCACCAATCAGCCTCAGCTTCTTTCGCTGATATCTGATTTGATCGATCGTCTTGCTGGTGAGGATCTCACTGATCATTTTATTAGGGAATTTGTGGTCCTTATAAGTCTCACAAAGTTCCCTTAATTGAGCCATCTCCTCTAACGTCCATTTTTTCTCAGGGGGGTCCGTTCCCCTTCTTTTGACGTTTCTTACGGCAGGGTGCGCATGCCGCTCGTGGGTGGACAGCCCTCTAAGCGTCCCAAAGCTCATGGGGCAGGTTTCGCATCTATATGAGCCGGCAGCACTTTGACTCGTGCCTCTACAGTGAGGCAGGTGGCATCTGGCCCCATGAAGCTTCGGAAAGCCTTTCCCACAGTCTTTGCATCTCCATTGGATGCGGGCTGTCACATGATGTTGTTCCAGGTGCCGCCCTAAGTCTGATAACGACAAGAAGAAAAGGTCGATTTCCCTTTTCTGGCAGACAGGGCAGGCAACCTGGTCACCCACGATCGGTACCATTATCTCACTCATGTCCGAGGATGAAGCCAGGTCGTCAACAGAAGTCCCCTCCAGAGCGGAAGAATCCGCCACGGCGCCTCCGGGACCGAGAGACGCCGCGTCCGAGGCTCTTTGCGAGTTTTGGTTTACCATGATATTTTATTTTATATAGTATTACTTTCCAATTGTATCCAAATCATTAACCTTGTGACTGCCAAGTTGTGCCAAAAAATACAATCAAGGAACGAGTTCCTTTTAAAGGAGATAACTCCATTTCTTTCACGGTGAAATCACCGTTGAATCGGCAAGCCGATTTTAGGTTTTGTCTCTCGCTCCTTCATCGCCGCACTCCCTTTAGCCATACTCGGTGCCCGGGGGGATACTCCCCACGCTGACACGAATGAGTATGTTACCGGCGGTACCACGAGGAGGTAGGAGTGCGACTTGAACAGACAGAGCCGAAGCCCTGCCTGCCCCCAAGCAACTATGACTCCTCCATCGTCGGAGGCAAGCCGTTTTTCAACGTCCCGCCACCCAACGAGCAAGATCGCTACACTCAACCAGCCACCCTCACGCGGCTCTTCCAGCATACGCATAGGCAGACCGCGCCTACCTTCCGGCTCATCCGCCTATGTCCCAGCGGCGTATCGTTTTTGGGCGAACGCGGTTAAGGACCAGCGGCATATTGCTTTCTAGCGCCCGCAGCCAAATCCCAGCGGCGTATTGCTTTTCGAGCACGCGCAGCAAAGTGCCAGCGGCGTATTGCTTTCTTTTATAATGTCACTGGTCAGATGACCAGGCTGTTATTCACCTTTTCCGTTCCGTATAAATAACACGAAAACGGCTTAAAAAAAATAAGGCGATGCGCCACCGAGACCGGCCGCACATTGCTATAAAGCAAGCACAACCAAGTCCCGGCGACACACCGCCTTTATAACGTCACTAATCCAATGACGAGGCCTGTGGAAACCTAATCTGTGGTCCTCGATACGAGGACCATACTTCCGAGGTTTATCCCCCTCGTAGGGACATTAAAATATAACATATTTGCTTTGTAACCCGAAGGTTACAGCAAATTTAATATATTGCTTGGACGTAATGAATGATAATAAATATATAAATAAATAAATAAATAAATAGTAATTTTTAAAAGCTGGGTCTACTTCACGTGTCTAAAAATATATTGCACATCTCTATGGAGCTTCTTAAAACGTTTATAACAAGCGTTTTTATTACTTGATTACCGATACCCATGCGCTTGAGGTTATATTCCGTGGAAGGCGTAATGGTGCCACACGGCTGCCCAAGACCACCGGTATTACTTCACCCTTGCCGACATTAAATCTTGCCTTCAGGTGTTCGAGGCATGGCTGATATTTGTTGACCTTTTCCTTCTCCGCTCCCGAGAGGTAATCCTTATTCTCGTAACGGACGGTAACGTCGACCACGAGAACCCTTTCCTCGTTTTTGATTACGAGGTCCGGTTTGAAAAGATCACCTCCCACCCGGAGCGTAGGTTCAACAAAAACTTCGTTTTTCGTACGTAGACTTTCGGCAAGAGTCATTTTCGCCTCATCATGCCGCTTTATCCTCAGGCCCTTGGTGTACTGGCACAGCCCGAGTATATGTCCAAGGGTCTCGGGCTGGGCTCGACATTTTCTACAGTTAATGTCCAAATTCTTGTCGACCCGTGCCAGTACTGTTCTTGTTCCAACGGTATTGGTCCTGAGTTTGAGGGCATCTATAAATCTTGATGGCCTGAGCAGTTCGTAATCCTCAAGCCACACGTTGCCAGTTTTGTTTCTCGAGAAGTCAGGTACGCCCTGCCCCTGACTTCTCAGTTCGGCCCATTGCTTGGTATGTCCTGCTTTAAGTCTCTTACGGGCTCTTTCTATATCCTCTACGGAGGCTGGCCAATTGATCCTCAGCGAGTTGGCCATTTTCTTAAGTTTTTCATTGCATTTTTCATCAATCAGGCTGGAGACCGCTGGGTCGATCGAGTTTTTCATTTTAATTGCACTTTTAAGGGTGCCAAGTTTGACGATATGCTCAAATCTTGGCAACCCTAAACCGCCCCAGGATTTGGGGGCATAAAAGAAACCAGTGGCAGTTGAAGGCGTAAGGTGGAATATGGCCTTTATTTCCTGCCTGACTTCGCTGTCCAGCAATCTTAGGACGCAGTCGCTCGGCGGGTTTACGAGAAGGTTATAAATATATCGGGGAAAGATGTATTTTGTGATCAATTCGAGCTTCTGGCGTGGTTTGAGAGAGAGCTTTCTAACCCTCCTCACCACACTCAGAAGCTCGGGAACAATTACGCCACAGTGTATGCCCTTCCATGGCCCCATTTTGGCGCCTAAGTACCTGAAGGCCTCGTCGGGATCGATTGTTGGGATGGTGTTATTCCCAAGTTTTACTTTTGGCTCTTTGACGAACCAAGTTCGTCTCTCTGCGACTATTTGAAATATTTGACTCTTATCCCTTGAGATGGTCATACCGAAGCCATTCAGATACTCGTTGAGCATATCCACTTGGCGTTGCGCTTCCCCGATATCAGCGCCGAGCAGTACTACGTCGTCAGCGAAAGCCAGTACAGGAATCTTTCGTGACTCGTTTATATTTATTCCACTGGTTTGCTTCTCGATCAAATCCAGCAGTGGCTCCAAGCACAGATTGAATAGCAGCGGCGACAAAGGGTCGCCCTGCTTAACTCCTCTGAGGATCGTAATCTCGACCCCCGTGTTATTTTTAGTTTTAATCATTGTCTTGCCCTCTTTATACATGCTACTGATCAAGTCAGTAATGGGGGTCGGCACTCCCTTCCTCCTCAGGCAGGGAACAATTACCGAATGAGGCACTGTGTCGAAGGCTTTTGAGATATCCACTATTGTGAATATCCCGCCTTTCTTTTTCTTACTATGATCCAAGGCAGCGCTCAACAGGTCTATATTAATTTTACAACCGCTCTCGGCGGTGAATCCTTTCTGCCTTGGATTCAACACAATGCCCCTTCTTATCCTCCCGTCAATAATGGAGGAGAAAATGCGGCCGAGAATGGGGCCAATAGTTATTGGCCTCCAATTCTCGACCAGGCTGCTAGGCTTATTTGCTTCGGGAATCAATGTTGTTCTATTTTCCTTCCATATAGGAGGAAAATAGGAACAATAAATCAAGATGTTATATAATTTCGTTAAGATTATAGGCAGGCCAGGGATCAGAAGGTGTTCCTTCTGGAAACCATCCGGTCCTGCCGCAGCCTTCATTCTTATTTTGCTCAATTTCTCCGCCACATCCTCAACAGCAATTGGCGGGAAGACTTCGCATAAGGACAGCTCAGGGGCTCTACTTCCTGGGACAGGGACTTCGACAGGTCCTGTCTGGCCCCATAGATCCTCATAGAGCCTCTTCACTTCCTCGGCATTAGGTGGATCCCTAGCCGGTTGGAGGAAGGCCTGATCATCATTTATGACAGCATCAGCCAACCTCCTAGAATTTTCTGTGAACAACTCCTGGCAACGTGCGAAAGAGTATCTCTTTCTTGCGTTTCTATTCTTTTTATTACTTTGGTGTGCAATCCGTTTGTTATTTTTATTTTCTTGTCTTGCCCTCTTTTTCCTTTTGTTAATTTCTCGTAAAGCTCCATAGAGCGTGAATTTTAAAAAATCGTTTATAGCGCTCTCAAGGGCTTCCCTATTTCCCTTGAGAGAGACCCAGATAGTCATCAGTCGAGTGTGGACCCACCTTAAAACAGGTGACACTTCGACTTGTGTCGTTATAGCGGACTCCAATTGGAGCCTCCATTCTTGATACTCTAGACCGCTGATTCCAGGCTCTTCGAAACACGCATTGCCTGGATCAACGGGATCGCATCCTCCCTCTGTCACCTGAGTGGGATCTGTTTCCTCACCAATCAGCCTCAGCTTCTTTCGCTGATATCTGATTTGATCGATCGTCTTGCTGGTGAGGATCTCACTGATCATTTTATTAGGGAATTTGTGGTCCTTATAAGTCTCACAAAGTTCCCTTAATTGAGCCAACTCCTCTAACGTCCATTTTTTCTCAGGGGGGTCCGTTCCCCTTCTTTTGACGTTTCTTACGGCAGGGTGCGCATGCCGCTCGTGGGTGGACAGCCCTCTAAGCGTCCCAAAGCTCATGGGGCAGGTTTCGCATCTATATGAGCCGGCAGCACTTTGACTCGTGCCTCTACAGTGAGGCAGGTGGCATCTGGCCCCATGAAGCTTCGGAAAGCCTTTCCCACAGTCTTTGCATCTCCATTGGATGCGGGCTGTCACATGATGTTGTTCCAGGTGCCGCCCTAAGTCTGATAACGACAAGAAGAAAAGGTCGATTTCCCTTTTCTGGCAGACAGGGCAGGCAACCTGGTCACCCACGATCGGTACCATTATCTCACTCATGTCCGAGGATGAAGCCAGGTCGTCAACAGAAGTCCCCTCCAGAGCGGAAGAATCCGCCACGGCGCCTCCGGGACCGAGAGACGCCGCGTCCGAGGCTCTTTGCGAGTTTTGGTTTACCATGATATTTTATTTTATATAGTATTACTTTCCAATTGTATCCAAATCATTAACCTTGTGACTGCCAAGTTGTGCCAAAAAATACAATCAAGGAACGAGTTCCTTTTAAAGGAGATAACTCCATTTCTTTCACGGTGAAATCACCGTTGAATCGGCAAGCCGATTTTAGGTTTTGTCTCTCGCTCCTTCATCGCCGCACTCCCTTTAGCCATACTCGGTGCCCGGGGGGATACTCCCCACGCTGACACGAATGAGTATGTTACCGGCGGTACCACGAGGAGGTAGGAGTGCGACTTGAGCAGACAGAGCCGAAGCCCTGCCTGCCCCCAAGCAACTATGACTCCTCCATCGTCGGAGGCAAGCCGTTTTTCAACGTCCCGCCACCCAACGAGCAAGATCGCTACACTCAACCAGCCACCCTCACGCGGCTCTTCCAGCATACGCATAGGCAGACCGCGCCTACCTTCCGGCTCATCCGCCTATGTCCCAGCGGCGTATCGTTTTTGGGCGAACGCGGTTAAGGACCAGCGGCATATTGCTTTCTAGCGCCCGCAGCCAAATCCCAGCGGCGTATTGCTTTTCGAGCACGCGCAGCAAAGTGCCAGCGGCGTATTGCTTTCTTTTATAATGTCACTGGTCAGATGACCAGGCTGTTATTCACCTTTTCCGTTCCGTATAAATAACACGAAAACGGCTTAAAAAAAATAAGGCGATGCGCCACCGAGACCGGCCGCACATTGCTATAAAGCAAGCACAACCAAGTCCCGGCGACACACCGCCTTTATAACGTCACTAATCCAATGACGAGGCCTGTGGAAACCTAATCTGTGGTCCTCGATACGAGGACCATACTTCCGAGGTTTATCCCCCTCGTAGGGACATTAAAATATAACATATTTGCTTTGTAACCCGAAGGTTACAGCAAATTTAATATATTGCTTGGACGTAATGAATGATAATAAATATATAAATAAATAAATAAATAAATAGTAATTTTTAAAAGCTGGGTCTACTTCACGTGTCTAAAAATATATTGCACATCTCTATGGAGCTTCTTAAAACGTTTATAACAAGCGTTTTTATTACTTGATTACCGATACCCATGCGCTTGAGGTTATATTCCGTGGAAGGCGTAATGGTGCCACGGCTGCCCAAGACCACCGGTATTACTTCACCCTTGCCGACATTAAATCTTGCCTTCAGGTGTTCGAGGCATGGCTGATATTTGTTGACCTTTTCCTTCTCCGCTCCCGAGAGGTAATCCTTATTCTCGTAACGGACGGTAACGTCGACCACGAGAACCCTTTCCTCGTTTTTGATTACGAGGTCCGGTTTGAAAAGATCACCTCCCACCCGGAGCGTAGGTTCAACAAAAACTTCGTTTTTCGTACGTAGACTTTCGGCAAGAGTCATTTTCGCCTCATCATGCCGCTTTATCCTCAGGCCCTTGGTGTACTGGCACAGCCCGAGTATATGTCCAAGGGTCTCGGGCTGGGCTCGACATTTTCTACAGTTAATGTCCAAATTCTTGTCGACCCGTGCCAGTACTGTTCTTGTTCCAACGGTATTGGTCCTGAGTTTGAGGGCATCTATTAATCTTGATGGCCTGAGCAGTTCGTAATCCTCAAGCCACACGTTGCCAGTTTTGTTTCTCGAGAAGTCAGGTACGCCCTGCCCCTGACTTCTCAGTTCGGCCCATTGCTTGGTATGTCCTGCTTTAAGTCTCTTACGGGCTCTTTCTATATCCTCTACGGAGGCTGGCCAATTGATCCTCAGCGAGTTGGCCATTTTCTTAAGTTTTTCATTGCATTTTTCATCAATCAGGCTGGAAACCGCTGGGTCGATCGAGTTTTTCATTTTAATTGCACTTTTAAGGGTGCCAAGTTTGACGATATGCTCAAATCTTGGCAACCCTAAACCGCCCCAGGATTTGGGGGCATAAAAGAAACCAGTGGCAGTTGAAGGCGTAAGGTGGAATATGGCCTTTATTTCCTGCCTGACTTCGCTGTCCAGCAATCTTAGGACGCAGTCGCTCGGCGGGTTTACGAGAAGGTTATAAATATATCGGGGAAAGATGTATTTTGTGATCAATTCGAGCTTCTGGCGTGGTTTGAGAGAGAGCTTTCTAACCCTCCTCACCACACTCAGAAGCTCGGGAACAATTACGCCACAGTGTATGCCCTTCCATGGCCCCATTTTGGCGCCTAAGTACCTGAAGGCCTCGTCGGGATCGATTGTTGGGATGGTGTTATTCCCAAGTTTTACTTTTGGCTCTTTGACGAACCAAGTTCGTCTCTCTGCGACTATTTGAAAAATTTGACTCTTATCCCTTGAGATGGTCATACCGAAGCCATTCAGATACTCGTTGAGCATATCCACTTGGCGTTGCGCTTCCCCGATATCAGCGCCGAGCAGTACTACGTCGTCAGCGAAAGCCAGTACAGGAATCTTTCGTGACTCGTTTATATTTATTCCACTGGTTTGCTTCTCGATCAAATCCAGCAGTGGCTCCAAGCACAGATTGAATAGCAGCGGCGACAAAGGGTCGCCCTGCTTAACTCCTCTGAGGATCGTAATCTCGACCCCCGTGTTATTTTTAGTTTTAATCATTGTCTTGCCCTCTTTATACATGCTACTGATCAAGTCAGTAATGGGGGTCGGCACTCCCTTCCTCCTCAGGCAGGGAACAATTACCGAATGAGGCACTGTGTCGAAGGCTTTTGAGATATCCACTATTGTGAATATCCCGCCTTTCTTTTTCTTACTATGATCCAAGGCAGCGCTCAACAGGTCTATATTAATTTTACAACCGCTCTCGGCGGTGAATCCTTTCTGCCTTGGATTCAACACAATGCCCCTTCTTATCCTCCCGTCAATAATGGAGGAGAAAATGCGGCCGAGAATGGGGCCAATAGTTATTGGCCTCCAATTCTCGACCAGGCTGCTAGGCTTATTTGCTTCGGGAATCAATGTTGTTCTATTTTCCTTCCATATAGGAGGAAAATAGGAACAATAAATCAAGATGTTATATAATTTCGTTAAGATTATAGGCAGGCCAGGGATCAGAAGGTGTTCCTTCTGGAAACCATCCGGTCCTGCCGCAGCCTTCATTCTTATTTTGCTCAATTTCTCCGCCACATCCTCAACAGCAATTGGCGGGAAGACTTCGCATAAGGACAGCTCAGGGGCTCTACTTCCTGGGACAGGGACTTCGACAGGTCCTGTCTGGCCCCATAGATCCTCATAGAGCCTCTTCACTTCCTCGGCATTAGGTGGATCCCTAGCCGGTTGGAGGAAGGCCTGATCATCATTTATGACAGCATCAGCCAACCTCCTAGAATTTTCTGTGAACAACTCCTGGCAACGTGCGAAAGAGTATCTCTTTCTTGCGTTTCTATTCTTTTTATTACTTTGGTGTGCAATCAGTTTGTTATTTTTATTTTCTTGTCTTGCCCTCTTTTTCCTTTTGTTAATTTCTCGTAAAGCTCCATAGAGCGTGAATTTTAAAAAATCGTTTATAGCGCTCTCAAGGGCTTCCCTATTTCCCTTGAGAGAGACCCAGATAGTTATCAGTCGAGTGTGGACCCACCTTAAAACAGGTGGCACTTCGACTTGTGTCGTTATAGCGGACTCCAATTGGAGCCTCCATTCTTGATACTCTAGACCGCTGATTCCAGGCTCTTCGAAACACGCATTGCCTGGATCAACGGGATCGCACCCTCCCTCTGTCACCTGAGTGGGATCTGTTTCCTCACCAATCAGCCTCAGCTTCTTTCGCTGATATCTGATTTGATCGATCGTCTTGCTGGTGAGGATCTCACTGATCATTTTATTAGGGAATTTGTGGTCCTTATAAGTCTCACAAAGTTCCCTTAATTGAGCCATCTCCTCTAACGTCCATTTTTTCTCAGGGGGGTCCGTTCCCCTTCTTTTGACGTTTCTTACGGCAGGGTGCGCATGCCGCTCGTGGGTGGACAGCCCTCTAAGCGTCCCAAAGCTCATGGGGCAGGTTTCGCATCTATATGAGCCGGCAGCACTTTGACTCGTGCCTCTACAGTGAGGCAGGTGGCATCTGGCCCCATGAAGCTTCGGAAAGCCTTTCCCACAGTCTTTGCATCTCCATTGGATGCGGGCTGTCACATGATGTTGTTCCAGGTGCCGCCCTAAGTCTGATAACGACAAGAAGAAAAGGTCGATTTCCCTTTTCTGGCAGACAGGGCAGGCAACCTGGTCACCCACGATCGGTACCATTATCTCACTCATGTCCGAGGATGAAGCCAGGTCGTCAACAGAAGTCCCCTCCAGAGCGGAAGAATCCGCCACGGCGCCTCCGGGACCGAGAGACGCCGCGTCCGAGGCTCTTTGCGAGTTTTGGTTTACCATGATATTTTATTTTATATAGTATTACTTTCCAATTGTATCCAAATCATTAACCTTGTGACTGCCAAGTTGTGCCAAAAAATACAATCAAGGAACGAGTTCCTTTTAAAGGAGATAACTCCATTTCTTTCACGGTGAAATCACCGTTGAATCGGCAAGCCGATTTTAGGTTTTGTCTCTCGCTCCTTCATCGCCGCACTCCCTTTAGCCATACTCGGTGCCCGGGGGGATACTCCCCACGCTGACACGAATGAGTATGTTACCGGCGGTACCACGAGGAGGTAGGAGTGCGACTTGAGCAGACAGAGCCGAAGCCCTGCCTGCCCCCAAGCAACTATGACTCCTCCATCGTCGGAGGCAAGCCGTTTTTCAACGTCCCGCCACCCAACGAGCAAGATCGCTACACTCAACCAGCCACCCTCACGCGGCTCTTCCAGCATACGCATAGGCAGACCGCGCCTACCTTCCGGCTCATCCGCCTATGTCCCAGCGGCGTATCGTTTTTGGGCGAACGCGGTTAAGGACCAGCGGCATATTGCTTTCTAGCGCCCGCAGCCAAATCCCAGCGGCGTATTGCTTTTCGAGCACGCGCAGCAAAGTGCCAGCGGCGTATTGCTTTCTTTTATAATGTCACTGGTCAGATGACCAGGCTGTTATTCACCTTTTCCGTTCCGTATAAATAACACGAAAACGGCTTAAAAAAAATAAGGCGATGCGCCACCGAGACCGGCCGCACATTGCTATAAAGCAAGCACAACCAAGTCCCGGCGACACACCGCCTTTATAACGTCACTAATCCAATGACGAGGCCTGTGGAAACCTAATCTGTGGTCCTCGATACGAGGACCATACTTCCGAGGTTTATCCCCCTCGTAGGGACATTAAAATATAACATATTTGCTTTGTAACCCGAAGGTTACAGCAAATTTAATATATTGCTTGGACGTAATGAATGATAATAAATATATAAATAAATAAATAAATAAATAGTAATTTTTAAAAGCTGGGTCTACTTCACGTGTCTAAAAATATATTGCACATCTCTATGGAGCTTCTTAAAACGTTTATAACAAGCGTTTTTATTACTTGATTACCGATACCCATGCGCTTGAGGTTATATTCCGTGGAAGGCGTAATGGTGCCACACGGCTGCCCAAGACCACCGGTATTACTTCACCCTTGCCGACATTAAATCTTGCCTTCAGGTGTTCGAGGCATGGCTGATATTTGTTGACCTTTTCCTTCTCCGCTCCCGAGAGGTAATCCTTATTCTCGTAACGGACGGTAACGTCGACCACGAGAACCCTTTCCTCGTTTTTGATTACGAGGTCCGGTTTGAAAAGATCACCTCCCACCCGGAGCGTAGGTTCAACAAAAACTTCGTTTTTCGTACGTAGACTTTCGGCAAGGGTCATTTTCGCCTCATCATGCCGCTTTATCCTCAGGCCCTTGGTGTACTGGCACAGCCCGAGTATATGTCCAAGGGTCTCGGGCTGGGCTCGACATTTTCTACAGTTAATGTCCAAATTCTTGTCGACCCGTGCCAGTACTGTTCTTGTTCCAACGGTATTGGTCCTGAGTTTGAGGGCATCTATAAATCTTGATGGCCTGAGCAGTTCGTAATCCTCAAGCCACACGTTGCCAGTTTTGTTTCTCGAGAAGTCAGGTACGCCCTGCCCCTGACTTCTCAGTTCGGCCCATTGCTTGGTATGTCCTGCTTTAAGTCTCTTACGGGCTCTTTCTATATCCTCTACGGAGGCTGGCCAATTGATCCTCAGCGAGTTGGCCATTTTCTTAAGTTTTTCATTGCATTTTTCATCAATCAGGCTGGAGACCGCTGGGTCGATCGAGTTTTTCATTTTAATTGCACTTTTAAGGGTGCCAAGTTTGACGATATGCTCAAATCTTGGCAACCCTAAACCGCCCCAGGATTTGGGGGCATAAAAGAAACCAGTGGCAGTTGAAGGCGTAAGGTGGAATATGGCCTTTATTTCCTGCCTGACTTCGCTGTCCAGCAATCTTAGGACGCAGTCGCTCGGCGGGTTTACGAGAAGGTTATAAATATATCGGGGAAAGATGTATTTTGTGATCAATTCGAGCTTCTGGCGTGGTTTGAGAGAGAGCTTTCTAACCCTCCTCACCACACTCAGAAGCTCGGGAACAATTACGCCACAGTGTATGCCCTTCCATGGCCCCATTTTGGCGCCTAAGTACCTGAAGGCCTCGTCGGGATCGATTGTTGGGATGGTGTTATTCCCAAGTTTTACTTTTGGCTCTTTGACGAACCAAGTTCGTCTCTCTGCGACTATTTGAAATATTTGACTCTTATCCCTTGAGATGGTCACACCGAAGCCATTCAGATACTCGTTGAGCATATCCACTTGGCGTTGCGCTTCCCCGATATCAGCGCCGAGCAGTACTACGTCGTCAGCGAAAGCCAGTACAGGAATCTTTCGTGACTCGTTTATATTTATTCCACTGGTTTGCTTCTCGATCAAATCCAGCAGTGGCTCCAAGCACAGATTGAATAGCAGCGGCGACAAAGGGTCGCCCTGCTTAACTCCTCTGAGGATCGTAATCTCGACCCCCGTGTTATTTTTAGTTTTAATCATTGTCTTGCCCTCTTTATACATGCTACTGATCAAGTCAGTAATGGGGGTCGGCACTCCCTTCCTCCTCAGGCAGGGAACAATTACCGAATGAGGCACTGTGTCGAAGGCTTTTGAGATATCCACTATTGTGAATATCCCGCCTTTCTTTTTCTTACTATGATCCAAGGCAGCGCTCAACAGGTCTATATTAATTTTACAACCGCTCTCGGCGGTGAATCCTTTCTGCCTTGGATTCAACACAATGCCCCTTCTTATCCTCCCGTCAATAATGGAGGAGAAAATGCGGCCGAGAATGGGGCCAATAGTTATTGGCCTCCAATTCTCGACCAGGCTGCTAGGCTTATTTGCTTCGGGAATCAATGTTGTTCTATTTTCCTTCCATATAGGAGGAAAATAGGAACAATAAATCAAGATGTTATATAATTTCGTTAAGATTATAGGCAGGCCAGGGATCAGAAGGTGTTCCTTCTGGAAACCATCCGGTCCTGCCGCAGCCTTCATTCTTATTTTGCTCAATTTCTCCGCCACATCCTCAACAGCAATTGGCGGGAAGACTTCGCATAAGGACAGCTCAGGGGCTCTACTTCCTGGGACAGGGACTTCGACAGGTCCTGTCTGGCCCCATAGATCCTCATAGAGCCTCTTCACTTCCTCGGCATTAGGTGGATCCCTAGCCGGTTGGAGGAAGGCCTGATCATCATTTATGACAGCATCAGCCAACCTCCTAGAATTTTCTGTGAACAACTCCTGGCAACGTGCGAAAGAGTATCTCTTTCTTGCGTTTCTATTCTTTTTATTACTTTGGTGTGCAATCCGTTTGTTATTTTTATTTTCTTGTCTTGCCCTCTTTTTCCTTTTGTTAATTTCTCGTAAAGCTCCATAGAGCGTGAATTTTAAAAAATCGTTTATAGCGCTCTCAAGGGCTTCCCTATTTCCCTTGAGAGAGACCCAGATAGTCATCAGTCGAGTGTGGACCCACCTTAAAACAGGTGACACTTCGACTTGTGTCGTTATAGCGGACTCCAATTGGAGCCTCCATTCTTGATACTCTAGACCGCTGATTCCAGGCTCTTCGAAACACGCATTGCCTGGATCAACGGGATCGCATCCTCCCTCTGTCACCTGAGTGGGATCTGTTTCCTCACCAATCAGCCTCAGCTTCTTTCGCTGATATCTGATTTGATCGATCGTCTTGCTGGTGAGGATCTCACTGATCATTTTATTAGGGAATTTGTGGTCCTTATAAGTCTCACAAAGTTCCCTTAATTGAGCCAACTCCTCTAACGTCCATTTTTTCTCAGGGGGGTCCGTTCCCCTTCTTTTGACGTTTCTTACGGCAGGGTGCGCATGCCGCTCGTGGGTGGACAGCCCTCTAAGCGTCCCAAAGCTCATGGGGCAGGTTTCGCATCTATATGAGCCGGCAGCACTTTGACTCGTGCCTCTACAGTGAGGCAGGTGGCATCTGGCCCCATGAAGCTTCGGAAAGCCTTTCCCACAGTCTTTGCATCTCCATTGGATGCGGGCTGTCACATGATGTTGTTCCAGGTGCCGCCCTAAGTCTGATAACGACAAGAAGAAAAGGTCGATTTCCCTTTTCTGGCAGACAGGGCAGGCAACCTGGTCACCCACGATCGGTACCATTATCTCACTCATGTCCGAGGATGAAGCCAGGTCGTCAACAGAAGTCCCCTCCAGAGCGGAAGAATCCGCCACGGCGCCTCCGGGACCGAGAGACGCCGCGTCCGAGGCTCTTTGCGAGTTTTGGTTTACCATGATATTTTATTTTATATAGTATTACTTTCCAATTGTATCCAAATCATTAACCTTGTGACTGCCAAGTTGTGCCAAAAAATACAATCAAGGAACGAGTTCCTTTTAAAGGAGATAACTCCATTTCTTTCACGGTGAAATCACCGTTGAATCGGCAAGCCGATTTTAGGTTTTGTCTCTCGCTCCTTCATCGCCGCACTCCCTTTAGCCATACTCGGTGCCCGGGGGGATACTCCCCACGCTGACACGAATGAGTATGTTACCGGCGGTACCACGAGGAGGTAGGAGTGCGACTTGAGCAGACAGAGCCGAAGCCCTGCCTGCCCCCAAGCAACTATGACTCCTCCATCGTCGGAGGCAAGCCGTTTTTCAACGTCCCGCCACCCAACGAGCAAGATCGCTACACTCAACCAGCCACCCTCACGCGGCTCTTCCAGCATACGCATAGGCAGACCGCGCCTACCTTCCGGCTCATCCGCCTATGTCCCAGCGGCGTATCGTTTTTGGGCGAACGCGGTTAAGGACCAGCGGCATATTGCTTTCTAGCGCCCGCAGCCAAATCCCAGCGGCGTATTGCTTTTCGAGCACGCGCAGCAAAGTGCCAGCGGCGTATTGCTTTCTTTTATAATGTCACTGGTCAGATGACCAGGCTGTTATTCACCTTTTCCGTTCCGTATAAATAACACGAAAACGGCTTAAAAAAAATAAGGCGATGCGCCACCGAGACCGGCCGCACATTGCTATAAAGCAAGCACAACCAAGTCCCGGCGACACACCGCCTTTATAACGTCACTAATCCAATGACGAGGCCTGTGGAAACCTAATCTGTGGTCCTCGATACGAGGACCATACTTCCGAGGTTTATCCCCCTCGTAGGGACATTAAAATATAACATATTTGCTTTGTAACCCGAAGGTTACAGCAAATTTAATATATTGCTTGGACGTAATGAATGATAATAAATATATAAATAAATAAATAAATAAATAGTAATTTTTAAAAGCTGGGTCTACTTCACGTGTCTAAAAATATATTGCACATCTCTATGGAGCTTCTTAAAACGTTTATAACAAGCGTTTTTATTACTTGATTACCGATACCCATGCGCTTGAGGTTATATTCCGTGGAAGGCGTAATGGTGCCACGGCTGCCCAAGACCACCGGTATTACTTCACCCTTGCCGACATTAAATCTTGCCTTCAGGTGTTCGAGGCATGGCTGATATTTGTTGACCTTTTCCTTCTCCGCTCCCGAGAGGTAATCCTTATTCTCGTAACGGACGGTAACGTCGACCACGAGAACCCTTTCCTCGTTTTTGATTACGAGGTCCGGTTTGAAAAGATCACCTCCCACCCGGAGCGTAGGTTCAACAAAAACTTCGTTTTTCGTACGTAGACTTTCGGCAAGAGTCATTTTCGCCTCATCATGCCGCTTTATCCTCAGGCCCTTGGTGTACTGGCACAGCCCGAGTATATGTCCAAGGGTCTCGGGCTGGGCTCGACATTTTCTACAGTTAATGTCCAAATTCTTGTCGACCCGTGCCAGTACTGTTCTTGTTCCAACGGTATTGGTCCTGAGTTTGAGGGCATCTATAAATCTTGATGGCCTGAGCAGTTCGTAATCCTCAAGCCACACGTTGCCAGTTTTGTTTCTCGAGAAGTCAGGTACGCCCTGCCCCTGACTTCTCAGTTCGGCCCATTGCTTGGTATGTCCTGCTTTAAGTCTCTTACGGGCTCTTTCTATATCCTCTACGGAGGCTGGCCAATTGATCCTCAGCGAGTTGGCCATTTTCTTAAGTTTTTCATTGCATTTTTCATCAATCAGGCTGGAAACCGCTGGGTCGATCGAGTTTTTCATTTTAATTGCACTTTTAAGGGTGCCAAGTTTGACGATATGCTCAAATCTTGGCAACCCTAAACCGCCCCAGGATTTGGGGGCATAAAAGAAACCAGTGGCAGTTGAAGGCGTAAGGTGGAATATGGCCTTTATTTCCTGCCTGACTTCGCTGTCCAGCAATCTTAGGACGCAGTCGCTCGGCGGGTTTACGAGAAGGTTATAAATATATCGGGGAAAGATGTATTTTGTGATCAATTCGAGCTTCTGGCGTGGTTTGAGAGAGAGCTTTCTAACCCTCCTCACCACACTCAGAAGCTCGGGAACAATTACGCCACAGTGTATGCCCTTCCATGGCCCCATTTTGGCGCCTAAGTACCTGAAGGCCTCGTCGGGATCGATTGTTGGGATGGTGTTATTCCCAAGTTTTACTTTTGGCTCTTTGACGAACCAAGTTCGTCTCTCTGCGACTATTTGAAAAATTTGACTCTTATCCCTTGAGATGGTCATACCGAAGCCATTCAGATACTCGTTGAGCATATCCACTTGGCGTTGCGCTTCCCCGATATCAGCGCCGAGCAGTACTACGTCGTCAGCGAAAGCCAGTACAGGAATCTTTCGTGACTCGTTTATATTTATTCCACTGGTTTGCTTCTCGATCAAATCCAGCAGTGGCTCCAAGCACAGATTGAATAGCAGCGGCGACAAAGGGTCGCCCTGCTTAACTCCTCTGAGGATCGTAATCTCGACCCCCGTGTTATTTTTAGTTTTAATCATTGTCTTGCCCTCTTTATACATGCTACTGATCAAGTCAGTAATGGGGGTCGGCACTCCCTTCCTCCTCAGGCAGGGAACAATTACCGAATGAGGCACTGTGTCGAAGGCTTTTGAGATATCCACTATTGTGAATATCCCGCCTTTCTTTTTCTTACTATGATCCAAGGCAGCGCTCAACAGGTCTATATTAATTTTACAACCGCTCTCGGCGGTGAATCCTTTCTGCCTTGGATTCAACACAATGCCCCTTCTTATCCTCCCGTCAATAATGGAGGAGAAAATGCGGCCGAGAATGGGGCCAATAGTTATTGGCCTCCAATTCTCGACCAGGCTGCTAGGCTTATTTGCTTCGGGAATCAATGTTGTTCTATTTTCCTTCCATATAGGAGGAAAATAGGAACAATAAATCAAGATGTTATATAATTTCGTTAAGATTATAGGCAGGCCAGGGATCAGAAGGTGTTCCTTCTGGAAACCATCCGGTCCTGCCGCAGCCTTCATTCTTATTTTGCTCAATTTCTCCGCCACATCCTCAACAGCAATTGGCGGGAAGACTTCGCATAAGGACAGCTCAGGGGCTCTACTTCCTGGGACAGGGACTTCGACAGGTCCTGTCTGGCCCCATAGATCCTCATAGAGCCTCTTCACTTCCTCGGCATTAGGTGGATCCCTAGCCGGTTGGAGGAAGGCCTGATCATCATTTATGACAGCATCAGCCAACCTCCTAGAATTTTCTGTAAACAACTCCTGGCAACGTGCGAAAGAGTATCTCTTTCTTGCGTTTCTATTCTTTTTATTACTTTGGTGTGCAATCCGTTTGTTATTTTTATTTTCTTGTCTTGCCCTCTTTTTCCTTTTGTTAATTTCTCGTAAAGCTCCATAGAGCGTGAATTTTAAAAAATCGTTTATAGCGCTCTCAAGGGCTTCCCTATTTCCCTTGAGAGAGACCCAGATAGTCATCAGTCGAGTGTGGACCCACCTTAAAACAGGTGACACTTCGACTTGTGTCGTTATAGCGGACTCCAATTGGAGCCTCCATTCTTGATACTCTAGACCGCTGATTCCAGGCTCTTCGAAACACGCATTGCCTGGATCAACGGGATCGCATCCTCCCTCTGTCACCTGAGTGGGATCTGTTTCCTCACCAATCAGCCTCAGCTTCTTTCGCTGATATCTGATTTGATCGATCGTCTTGCTGGTGAGGATCTCACTGATCATTTTATTAGGGAATTTGTGGTCCTTATAAGTCTCACAAAGTTCCCTTAATTGAGCCAACTCCTCTAACGTCCATTTTTTCTCAGGGGGGTCCGTTCCCCTTCTTTTGACGTTTCTTACGGCAGGGTGCGCATGCCGCTCGTGGGTGGACAGCCCTCTAAGCGTCCCAAAGCTCATGGGGCAGGTTTCGCATCTATATGAGCCGGCAGCACTTTGACTCGTGCCTCTACAGTGAGGCAGGTGGCATCTGGCCCCATGAAGCTTCGGAAAGCCTTTCCCACAGTCTTTGCATCTCCATTGGATGCGGGCTGTCACATGATGTTGTTCCAGGTGCCGCCCTAAGTCTGATAACGACAAGAAGAAAAGGTCGATTTCCCTTTTCTGGCAGACAGGGCAGGCAACCTGGTCACCCACGATCGGTACCATTATCTCACTCATGTCCGAGGATGAAGCCAGGTCGTCAACAGAAGTCCCCTCCAGAGCGGAAGAATCCGCCACGGCGCCTCCGGGACCGAGAGACGCCGCGTCCGAGGCTCTTTGCGAGTTTTGGTTTACCATGATATTTTATTTTATATAGTATTACTTTCCAATTGTATCCAAATCATTAACCTTGTGACTGCCAAGTTGTGCCAAAAAATACAATCAAGGAACGAGTTCCTTTTAAAGGAGATAACTCCATTTCTTTCACGGTGAAATCACCGTTGAATCGGCAAGCCGATTTTAGGTTTTGTCTCTCGCTCCTTCATCGCCGCACTCCCTTTAGCCATACTCGGTGCCCGGGGGGATACTCCCCACGCTGACACGAATGAGTATGTTACCGGCGGTACCACGAGGAGGTAGGAGTGCGACTTGAGCAGACAGAGCCGAAGCCCTGCCTGCCCCCAAGCAACTATGACTCCTCCATCGTCGGAGGCAAGCCGTTTTTCAACGTCCCGCCACCCAACGAGCAAGATCGCTACACTCAACCAGCCACCCTCACGCGGCTCTTCCAGCATACGCATAGGCAGACCGCGCCTACCTTCCGGCTCATCCGCCTATGTCCCAGCGGCGTATCGTTTTTGGGCGAACGCGGTTAAGGACCAGCGGCATATTGCTTTCTAGCGCCCGCAGCCAAATCCCAGCGGCGTATTGCTTTTCGAGCACGCGCAGCAAAGTGCCAGCGGCGTATTGCTTTCTTTTATAATGTCACTGGTCAGATGACCAGGCTGTTATTCACCTTTTCCGTTCCGTATAAATAACACGAAAACGGCTTAAAAAAAATAAGGCGATGCGCCACCGAGACCGGCCGCACATTGCTATAAAGCAAGCACAACCAAGTCCCGGCGACACACCGCCTTTATAACGTCACTAATCCAATGACGAGGCCTGTGGAAACCTAATCTGTGGTCCTCGATACGAGGACCATACTTCCGAGGTTTATCCCCCTCGTAGGGACATTAAAATATAACATATTTGCTTTGTAACCCGAAGGTTACAGCAAATTTAATATATTGCTTGGACGTAATGAATGATAATAAATATATAAATAAATAAATAAATAAATAGTAATTTTTAAAAGCTGGGTCTACTTCACGTGTCTAAAAATATATTGCACATCTCTATGGAGCTTCTTAAAACGTTTATAACAAGCGTTTTTATTACTTGATTACCGATACCCATGCGCTTGAGGTTATATTCCGTGGAAGGCGTAATGGTGCCACACGGCTGCCCAAGACCACCGGTATTACTTCACCCTTGCCGACATTAAATCTTGCCTTCAGGTGTTCGAGGCATGGCTGATATTTGTTGACCTTTTCCTTCTCCGCTCCCGAGAGGTAATCCTTATTCTCGTAACGGACGGTAACGTCGACCACGAGAACCCTTTCCTCGTTTTTGATTACGAGGTCCGGTTTGAAAAGATCACCTCCCACCCGGAGCGTAGGTTCAACAAAAACTTCGTTTTTCGTACGTAGACTTTCGGCAAGGGTCATTTTCGCCTCATCATGCCGCTTTATCCTCAGGCCCTTGGTGTACTGGCACAGCCCGAGTATATGTCCAAGGGTCTCGGGCTGGGCTCGACATTTTCTACAGTTAATGTCCAAATTCTTGTCGACCCGTGCCAGTACTGTTCTTGTTCCAACGGTATTGGTCCTGAGTTTGAGGGCATCTATAAATCTTGATGGCCTGAGCAGTTCGTAATCCTCAAGCCACACGTTGCCAGTTTTGTTTCTCGAGAAGTCAGGTACGCCCTGCCCCTGACTTCTCAGTTCGGCCCATTGCTTGGTATGTCCTGCTTTAAGTCTCTTACGGGCTCTTTCTATATCCTCTACGGAGGCTGGCCAATTGATCCTCAGCGAGTTGGCCATTTTCTTAAGTTTTTCATTGCATTTTTCATCAATCAGGCTGGAGACCGCTGGGTCGATCGAGTTTTTCATTTTAATTGCACTTTTAAGGGTGCCAAGTTTGACGATATGCTCAAATCTTGGCAACCCTAAACCGCCCCAGGATTTGGGGGCATAAAAGAAACCAGTGGCAGTTGAAGGCGTAAGGTGGAATATGGCCTTTATTTCCTGCCTGACTTCGCTGTCCAGCAATCTTAGGACGCAGTCGCTCGGCGGGTTTACGAGAAGGTTATAAATATATCGGGGAAAGATGTATTTTGTGATCAATTCGAGCTTCTGGCGTGGTTTGAGAGAGAGCTTTCTAACCCTCCTCACCACACTCAGAAGCTCGGGAACAATTACGCCACAGTGTATGCCCTTCCATGGCCCCATTTTGGCGCCTAAGTACCTGAAGGCCTCGTCGGGATCGATTGTTGGGATGGTGTTATTCCCAAGTTTTACTTTTGGCTCTTTGACGAACCAAGTTCGTCTCTCTGCGACTATTTGAAATATTTGACTCTTATCCCTTGAGATGGTCATACCGAAGCCATTCAGATACTCGTTGAGCATATCCACTTGGCGTTGCGCTTCCCCGATATCAGCGCCGAGCAGTACTACGTCGTCAGCGAAAGCCAGTACAGGAATCTTTCGTGACTCGTTTATATTTATTCCACTGGTTTGCTTCTCGATCAAATCCAGCAGTGGCTCCAAGCACAGATTGAATAGCAGCGGCGACAAAGGGTCGCCCTGCTTAACTCCTCTGAGGATCGTAATCTCGACCCCCGTGTTATTTTTAGTTTTAATCATTGTCTTGCCCTCTTTATACATGCTACTGATCAAGTCAGTAATGGGGGTCGGCACTCCCTTCCTCCTCAGGCAGGGAACAATTACCGAATGAGGCACTGTGTCGAAGGCTTTTGAGATATCCACTATTGTGAATATCCCGCCTTTCTTTTTCTTACTATGATCCAAGGCAGCGCTCAACAGGTCTATATTAATTTTACAACCGCTCTCGGCGGTGAATCCTTTCTGCCTTGGATTCAACACAATGCCCCTTCTTATCCTCCCGTCAATAATGGAGGAGAAAATGCGGCCGAGAATGGGGCCAATAGTTATTGGCCTCCAATTCTCGACCAGGCTGCTAGGCTTATTTGCTTCGGGAATCAATGTTGTTCTATTTTCCTTCCATATAGGAGGAAAATAGGAACAATAAATCAAGATGTTATATAATTTCGTTAAGATTATAGGCAGGCCAGGGATCAGAAGGTGTTCCTTCTGGAAACCATCCGGTCCTGCCGCAGCCTTCATTCTTATTTTGCTCAATTTCTCCGCCACATCCTCAACAGCAATTGGCGGGAAGACTTCGCATAAGGACAGCTCAGGGGCTCTACTTCCTGGGACAGGGACTTCGACAGGTCCTGTCTGGCCCCATAGATCCTCATAGAGCCTCTTCACTTCCTCGGCATTAGGTGGATCCCTAGCCGGTTGGAGGAAGGCCTGATCATCATTTATGACAGCATCAGCCAACCTCCTAGAATTTTCTGTGAACAACTCCTGGCAACGTGCGAAAGAGTATCTCTTTCTTGCGTTTCTATTCTTTTTATTACTTTGGTGTGCAATCCGTTTGTTATTTTTATTTTCTTGTCTTGCCCTCTTTTTCCTTTTGTTAATTTCTCGTAAAGCTCCATAGAGCGTGAATTTTAAAAAATCGTTTATAGCGCTCTCAAGGGCTTCCCTATTTCCCTTGAGAGAGACCCAGATAGTCATCAGTCGAGTGTGGACCCACCTTAAAACAGGTGGCACTTCGACTTGTGTCGTTATAGCGGACTCCAATTGGAGCCTCCATTCTTGATACTCTAGACCGCTGATTCCAGGCTCTTCGAAACACGCATTGCCTGGATCAACGGGATCGCACCCTCCCTCTGTCACCTGAGTGGGATCTGTTTCCTCACCAATCAGCCTCAGCTTCTTTCGCTGATATCTGATTTGATCGATCGTCTTGCTGGTGAGGATCTCACTGATCATTTTATTAGGGAATTTGTGGTCCTTATAAGTCTCACAAAGTTCCCTTAATTGAGCCAACTCCTCTAACGTCCATTTTTTCTCAGGGGGGTCCGTTCCCCTTCTTTTGACGTTTCTTACGGCAGGGTGCGCATGCCGCTCGTGGGTGGACAGCCCTCTAAGCGTCCCAAAGCTCATGGGGCAGGTTTCGCATCTATATGAGCCGGCAGCACTTTGACTCGTGCCTCTACAGTGAGGCAGGTGGCATCTGGCCCCATGAAGCTTCGGAAAGCCTTTCCCACAGTCTTTGCATCTCCATTGGATGCGGGCTGTCACATGATGTTGTTCCAGGTGCCGCCCTAAGTCTGATAACGACAAGAAGAAAAGGTCGATTTCCCTTTTCTGGCAGACAGGGCAGGCAACCTGGTCACCCACGATCGGTACCATTATCTCACTCATGTCCGAGGATGAAGCCAGGTCGTCAACAGAAGTCCCCTCCAGAGCGGAAGAATCCGCCACGGCGCCTCCGGGACCGAGAGACGCCGCGTCCGAGGCTCTTTGCGAGTTTTGGTTTACCATGATATTTTATTTTATATAGTATTACTTTCCAATTGTATCCAAATCATTAACCTTGTGACTGCCAAGTTGTGCCAAAAAATACAATCAAGGAACGAGTTCCTTTTAAAGGAGATAACTCCATTTCTTTCACGGTGAAATCACCGTTGAATCGGCAAGCCGATTTTAGGTTTTGTCTCTCGCTCCTTCATCGCCGCACTCCCTTTAGCCATACTCGGTGCCCGGGGGGATACTCCCCACGCTGACACGAATGAGTATGTTACCGGCGGTACCACGAGGAGGTAGGAGTGCGACTTGAGCAGACAGAGCCGAAGCCCTGCCTGCCCCCAAGCAACTATGACTCCTCCATCGTCGGAGGCAAGCCGTTTTTCAACGTCCCGCCACCCAACGAGCAAGATCGCTACACTCAACCAGCCACCCTCACGCGGCTCTTCCAGCATACGCATAGGCAGACCGCGCCTACCTTCCGGCTCATCCGCCTATGTCCCAGCGGCGTATCGTTTTTGGGCGAACGCGGTTAAGGACCAGCGGCATATTGCTTTCTAGCGCCCGCAGCCAAATCCCAGCGGCGTATTGCTTTTCGAGCACGCGCAGCAAAGTGCCAGCGGCGTATTGCTTTCTTTTATAATGTCACTGGTCAGATGACCAGGCTGTTATTCACCTTTTCCGTTCCGTATAAATAACACGAAAACGGCTTAAAAAAAATAAGGCGATGCGCCACCGAGACCGGCCGCACATTGCTATAAAGCAAGCACAACCAAGTCCCGGCGACACACCGCCTTTATAACGTCACTAATCCAATGACGAGGCCTGTGGAAACCTAATCTGTGGTCCTCGATACGAGGACCATACTTCCGAGGTTTATCCCCCTCGTAGGGACATTAAAATATAACATATTTGCTTTGTAACCCGAAGGTTACAGCAAATTTAATATATTGCTTGGACGTAATGAATGATAATAAATATATAAATAAATAAATAAATAAATAGTAATTTTTAAAAGCTGGGTCTACTTCACGTGTCTAAAAATATATTGCACATCTCTATGGAGCTTCTTAAAACGTTTATAACAAGCGTTTTTATTACTTGATTACCGATACCCATGCGCTTGAGGTTATATTCCGTGGAAGGCGTAATGGTGCCACGGCTGCCCAAGACCACCGGTATTACTTTACCCTTGCCGACATTAAATCTTGCCTTCAGGTGTTCGAGGCATGGCTGATATTTGTTGACCTTTTCCTTCTCCGCTCCCGAGAGGTAATCCTTATTCTCGTAACGGACGGTAACGTCGACCACGAGAACCCTTTCCTCGTTTTTGATTACGAGGTCCGGTTTGAAAAGATCTCCTCCCACCCGGAGCGTAGGTTCAACAAAAACTTCGTTTTTCGTACGTAGACTTTCGGCAAGGGTCATTTTCGCCTCATCATGCCGCTTTATCCTCAGGCCCTTGGTGTACTGGCACAGCCCGAGTATATGTCCAAGGGTCTCGGGCTGGGCTCGACATTTTCTACAGTTAATGTCCAAATTCTTGTCGACCCGTGCCAGTACTGTTCTTGTTCCAACGGTATTGGTCCTGAGTTTGAGGGCATCTATAAATCTTGATGGCCTGAGCAGTTCGTAATCCTCAAGCCACACGTTGCCAGTTTTGTTTCTCGAGAAGTCAGGTACGCCCTGCCCCTGACTTCTCAGTTCGGCCCATTGCTTGGTATGTCCTGCTTTAAGTCTCTTACGGGCTCTTTCTATATCCTCTACGGAGGCTGGCCAATTGATCCTCAGCGAGTTGGCCATTTTCTTAAGTTTTTCATTGCATTTTTCATCAATCAGGCTGGAGACCGCTGGGTCGATCGAGTTTTTCATTTTAATTGCACTTTTAAGGGTGCCAAGTTTGACGATATGCTCAAATCTTGGCAACCCTAAACCGCCCCAGGATTTGGGGGCATAAAAGAAACCAGTGGCAGTTGAAGGCGTAAGGTGGAATATGGCCTTTATTTCCTGCCTGACTTCGCTGTCCAGCAATCTTAGGACGCAGTCGCTCGGCGGGTTTACGAGAAGGTTATAAATATATCGGGGAAAGATGTATTTTGTGATCAATTCGAGCTTCTGGCGTGGTTTGAGAGAGAGCTTTCTAACCCTCCTCACCACACTCAGAAGCTCGGGAACAATTACGCCACAGTGTATGCCCTTCCATGGCCCCATTTTGGCGCCTAAGTACCTGAAGGCCTCGTCGGGATCGATTGTTGGGATGGTGTTATTCCCAAGTTTTACTTTTGGCTCTTTGACGAACCAAGTTCGTCTCTCTGCGACTATTTGAAAAATTTGACTCTTATCCCTTGAGATGGTCATACCGAAGCCATTCAGATACTCGTTGAGCATATCCACTTGGCGTTGCGCTTCCCCGATATCAGCGCCGAGCAGTACTACGTCGTCAGCGAAAGCCAGTACAGGAATCTTTCGTGACTCGTTTATATTTATTCCACTGGTTTGCTTCTCGATCAAATCCAGCAGTGGCTCCAAGCACAGATTGAATAGCAGCGGCGACAAAGGGTCGCCCTGCTTAACTCCTCTGAGGATCGTAATCTCGACCCCCGTGTTATTTTTAGTTTTAATCATTGTCTTGCCCTCTTTATACATGCTACTGATCAAGTCAGTAATGGGGGTCGGCACTCCCTTCCTCCTCAGGCAGGGAACAATTACCGAATGAGGCACTGTGTCGAAGGCTTTTGAGATATCCACTATTGTGAATATCCCGCCTTTCTTTTTCTTACTATGATCCAAGGCAGCGCTCAACAGGTCTATATTAATTTTACAACCGCTCTCGGCGGTGAATCCTTTCTGCCTTGGATTCAACACAATGCCCCTTCTTATCCTCCCGTCAATAATGGAGGAGAAAATGCGGCCGAGAATGGGGCCAATAGTTATTGGCCTCCAATTCTCGACCAGGCTGCTAGGCTTATTTGCTTCGGGAATCAATGTTGTTCTATTTTCCTTCCATATAGGAGGAAAATAGGAACAATAAATCAAGATGTTATATAATTTCGTTAAGATTATAGGCAGGCCAGGGATCAGAAGGTGTTCCTTCTGGAAACCATCCGGTCCTGCCGCAGCCTTCATTCTTATTTTGCTCAATTTCTCCGCCACATCCTCAACAGCAATTGGCGGGAAGACTTCGCATAAGGACAGCTCAGGGGCTCTACTTCCTGGGACAGGGACTTCGACAGGTCCTGTCTGGCCCCATAGATCCTCATAGAGCCTCTTCACTTCCTCGGCATTAGGTGGATCCCTAGCCGGTTGGAGGAAGGCCTGATCATCATTTATGACAGCATCAGCCAACCTCCTAGAATTTTCTGTGAACAACTCCTGGCAACGTGCGAAAGAGTATCTCTTTCTTGCGTTTCTATTCTTTTTATTACTTTGGTGTGCAATCCGTTTGTTATTTTTATTTTCTTGTCTTGCCCTCTTTTTCCTTTTGTTAATTTCTCGTAAAGCTCCATAGAGCGTGAATTTTAAAAAATCGTTTATAGCGCTCTCAAGGGCTTCCCTATTTCCCTTGAGAGAGACCCAGATAGTCATCAGTCGAGTGTGGACCCACCTTAAAACAGGTGGCACTTCGACTTGTGTCGTTATAGCGGACTCCAATTGGAGCCTCCATTCTTGATACTCTAGACCGCTGATTCCAGGCTCTTCGAAACACGCATTGCCTGGATCAACGGGATCGCACCCTCCCTCTGTCACCTGAGTGGGATCTGTTTCCTCACCAATCAGCCTCAGCTTCTTTCGCTGATATCTGATTTGATCGATCGTCTTGCTGGTGAGGATCTCACTGATCATTTTATTAGGGAATTTGTGGTCCTTATAAGTCTCACAAAGTTCCCTTAATTGAGCCATCTCCTCTAACGTCCATTTTTTCTCAGGGGGGTCCGTTCCCCTTCTTTTGACGTTTCTTACGGCAGGGTGCGCATGCCGCTCGTGGGTGGACAGCCCTCTAAGCGTCCCAAAGCTCATGGGGCAGGTTTCGCATCTATATGAGCCGGCAGCACTTTGACTCGTGCCTCTACAGTGAGGCAGGTGGCATCTGGCCCCATGAAGCTTCGGAAAGCCTTTCCCACAGTCTTTGCATCTCCATTGGATGCGGGCTGTCACATGATGTTGTTCCAGGTGCCGCCCTAAGTCTGATAACGACAAGAAGAAAAGGTCGATTTCCCTTTTCTGGCAGACAGGGCAGGCAACCTGGTCACCCACGATCGGTACCATTATCTCACTCATGTCCGAGGATGAAGCCAGGTCGTCAACAGAAGTCCCCTCCAGAGCGGAAGAATCCGCCACGGCGCCTCCGGGACCGAGAGACGCCGCGTCCGAGGCTCTTTGCGAGTTTTGGTTTACCATGATATTTTATTTTATATAGTATTACTTTCCAATTGTATCCAAATCATTAACCTTGTGACTGCCAAGTTGTGCCAAAAAATACAATCAAGGAACGAGTTCCTTTTAAAGGAGATAACTCCATTTCTTTCACGGTGAAATCACCGTTGAATCGGCAAGCCGATTTTAGGTTTTGTCTCTCGCTCCTTCATCGCCGCACTCCCTTTAGCCATACTCGGTGCCCGGGGGGATACTCCCCACGCTGACACGAATGAGTATGTTACCGGCGGTACCACGAGGAGGTAGGAGTGCGACTTGAGCAGACAGAGCCGAAGCCCTGCCTGCCCCCAAGCAACTATGACTCCTCCATCGTCGGAGGCAAGCCGTTTTTCAACGTCCCGCCACCCAACGAGCAAGATCGCTACACTCAACCAGCCACCCTCACGCGGCTCTTCCAGCATACGCATAGGCAGACCGCGCCTACCTTCCGGCTCATCCGCCTATGTCCCAGCGGCGTATCGTTTTTGGGCGAACGCGGTTAAGGACCAGCGGCATATTGCTTTCTAGCGCCCGCAGCCAAATCCCAGCGGCGTATTGCTTTTCGAGCACGCGCAGCAAAGTGCCAGCGGCGTATTGCTTTCTTTTATAATGTCACTGGTCAGATGACCAGGCTGTTATTCACCTTTTCCGTTCCGTATAAATAACACGAAAACGGCTTAAAAAAAATAAGGCGATGCGCCACCGAGACCGGCCGCACATTGCTATAAAGCAAGCACAACCAAGTCCCGGCGACACACCGCCTTTATAACGTCACTAATCCAATGACGAGGCCTGTGGAAACCTAATCTGTGGTCCTCGATACGAGGACCATACTTCCGAGGTTTATCCCCCTCGTAGGGACATTAAAATATAACATATTTGCTTTGTAACCCGAAGGTTACAGCAAATTTAATATATTGCTTGGACGTAATGAATGATAATAAATATAAAAATAAATAAATAAATAAATAGTAATTTTTAAAAGCTGGGTCTACGTCACGTGTCTAAAAATATATTGCACATCTCTATGGAGCTTCTTAAAACGTTTATAACAAGCGTTTTTATTACTTGATTACCGATACCCATGCGCTTGAGGTTATATTCCGTGGAAGGCGTAATGGTGCCACGGCTGCCCAAGACCACCGGTATTACTTCACCCTTGCCGACATTAAATCTTGCCTTCAGGTGTTCGAGGCATGGCTGATATTTGTTGACCTTTTCCTTCTCCGCTCCCGAGAGGTAATCCTTATTCTCGTAACGGACGGTAACGTCGACCACGAGAACCCTTTCCTCGTTTTTGATTACGAGGTCCGGTTTGAAAAGATCACCTCCCACCCGGAGCGTAGGTTCAACAAAAACTTCGTTTTTCGTACGTAGACTTTCGGCAAGGGTCATTTTCGCCTCATCATGCCGCTTTATCCTCAGGACCTTGGTGTACTGGCACAGCCCGAGTATATGTCCAAGGGTCTCGGGCTGGGCTCGACATTTTCTACAGTTAATGTCCAAATTCTTGTCGACCCGTGCCAGTACTGTTCTTGTTCCAACGGTATTGGTCCTGAGTTTGAGGGCATCTATAAATCTTGATGGCCTGAGCAGTTCGTAATCCTCAAGCCACACGTTGCCAGTTTTGTTTCTCGAGAAGTCAGGTACGCCCTGCCCCTGACTTCTCAGTTCGGCCCATTGCTTGGTACGTCCTGCTTTAAGTCTCTTACGGGCTCTTCCTATATCCTCTACGGAGGCTGGCCAATTGATCCTCAGCGAGTTGGCCATTTTCTTAAGTTTTTCATTGCATTTTTCATCAATCAGGCTGGAGACCGCTGGGTCGATCGAGTTTTTCATTTTACTTGCACTTTTAAGGGTGCCAAGTTTGACGATATGCTCAAATCTTGGCAACCCTAAACCGCCCCAGGATTTGGGGGCATAAAAGAAACCAGTGGCAGTTGAAGGCGTAAGGTGGAATATGGCCTTTATTTCCTGCCTGACTTCGCTGTCCAGCAATCTTAGGACGCAGTCGCTCGGCGGGTTTACGAGAAGGTTATAAATATATCGGGGAAAGATGTATTTTGTGATCAATTCGAGCTTCTGGCGTGGTTTGAGAGAGAGCTTTCTAACCCTCCTCACCACACTCAGAAGCTCGGGAACAATTACGCCACAGTGTATGCCCTTCCATGGCCCCATTTTGGCGCCTAAGTACCTGAAGGCCTCGTCGGGATCGATTGTTGGGATGGTGTTATTCCCAAGTTTTACTTTTGGCTCTTTGACGAACCAAGTTCGTCTCTCTGCGACTATTTGAAATATTTGACTCTTATCCCTTGAGATGGTCATACCGAAGCCATTCAGATACTCGTTGAGCATATCCACTTGGCGTTGCGCTTCCCCGATATCAGCGCCGAGCAGTACTACGTCGTCAGCGAAAGCCAGTACAGGAATCTTTCGTGACTCGTTTATATTTATTCCACTGGTTTGCTTCTCGATCAAATCCAGCAGTGGCTCCAAGCACAGATTGAATAGCAGCGGCGACAAAGGGTCGCCCTGCTTAACTCCTCTGAGGATCGTAATCTCGACCCCCGTGTTATTTTTAGTTTTAATCATTGTCTTGCCCTCTTTATACATGCTACTGATCAAGTCAGTAATGGGGGTCGGCACTCCCTTCCTCCTCAGGCAGGGAACAATTACCGAATGAGGCACTGTGTCGAAGGCTTTTGAGATATCCACTATTGTGAATGTCCCGCCTTTCTTTTTCTTACTATGATCCAAGGCAGCGCTCAACAGGTCTATATTAATTTTACAACCGCTCTCGGCGGTGAATCCTTTCTGCCTTGGATTCAACACAATGCCCCTTCTTATCCTCCCGTCAATAATGGAGGAGAAAATGCGGCCGAGAATGGGGCCAATAGTTATTGGCCTCCAATTCTCGACCAGGCTGCTAGGCTTATTTGCTTCGGGAATCAATGTTGTTCTATTTTCCTTCCATATAGGAGGAAAATAGGAACAATAAATCAAGATGTTATATAATTTCGTTAAGATTATAGGCAGGCCAGGGATCAGAAGGTGTTCCTTCTGGAAACCATCCGGTCCTGCCGCAGCCTTCATTCTTATTTTGCTCAATTTCTCCGCCACATCCTCAACAGCAATTGGCGGGAAGACTTCGCATAAGGACAGCTCAGGGGCTCTACTTCCTGGGACAGGGACTTCGACAGGTCCTGTCTGGCCCCATAGATCCTCATAGAGCCTCTTCACTTCCTCGGCATTAGGTGGATCCCTAGCCGGTTGGAGGAAGGCCTGATCATCATTTATGACAGCATCAGCCAACCTCCTAGAATTTTCTGTGAACAACTCCTGGCAACGTGCGAAAGAGTATCTCTTTCTTGCGTTTCTATTCTTTTTATTACTTTGGTGTGCAATCCGTTTGTTATTTTTATTTTCTTGTCTTGCCCTCTTTTTCCTTTTGTTAATTTCTCGTAAAGCTCCATAGAGCGTGAATTTTAAAAAATCGTTTATAGCGCTCTCAAGGGCTTCCCTATTTCCCTTGAGAGAGACCCAGATAGTCATCAGTCGAGTGTGGACCCACCTTAAAACAGGTGGCACTTCGACTTGTGTCGTTATAGCGGACTCCAATTGGAGCCTCCATTCTTGATACTCTAGACCGCTGATTCCAGGCTCTTCGAAACACGCATTGCCTGGATCAACGGGATCGCACCCTCCCTCTGTCACCTGAGTGGGATCTGTTTCCTCACCAATCAGCCTCAGCTTCTTTCGCTGATATCTGATTTGATCGATCGTCTTGCTGGTGAGGATCTCACTGATCATTTTATTAGGGAATTTGTGGTCCTTATAAGTCTCACAAAGTTCCCTTAATTGAGCCATCTCCTCTAACGTCCATTTTTTCTCAGGGGGGTCCGTTCCCCTTCTTTTGACGTTTCTTACGGCAGGGTGCGCATGCCGCTCGTGGGTGGACAGCCCTCTAAGCGTCCCAAAGCTCATGGGGCAGGTTTCGCATCTATATGAGCCGGCAGCACTTTGACTCGTGCCTCTACAGTGAGGCAGGTGGCATCTGGCCCCATGAAGCTTCGGAAAGCCTTTCCCACAGTCTTTGCATCTCCATTGGATGCGGGCTGTCACATGATGTTGTTCCAGGTGCCGCCCTAAGTCTGATAACGACAAGAAGAAAAGGTCGATTTCCCTTTTCTGGCAGACAGGGCAGGCAACCTGGTCACCCACGATCGGTACCATTATCTCACTCATGTCCGAGGATGAAGCCAGGTCGTCAACAGAAGTCCCCTCCAGAGCGGAAGAATCCGCCACGGCGCCTCCGGGACCGAGAGACGCCGCGTCCGAGGCTCTTTGCGAGTTTTGGTTTACCATGATATTTTATTTTATATAGTATTACTTTCCAATTGTATCCAAATCATTAACCTTGTGACTGCCAAGTTGTGCCAAAAAATACAATCAAGGAACGAGTTCCTTTTAAAGGAGATAACTCCATTTCTTTCACGGTGAAATCACCGTTGAATCGGCAAGCCGATTTTAGGTTTTGTCTCTCGCTCCTTCATCGCCGCACTCCCTTTAGCCATACTCGGTGCCCGGGGGGATACTCCCCACGCTGACACGAATGAGTATGTTACCGGCGGTACCACGAGGAGGTAGGAGTGCGACTTGAGCAGACAGAGCCGAAGCCCTGCCTGCCCCCAAGCAACTATGACTCCTCCATCGTCGGAGGCAAGCCGTTTTTCAACGTCCCGCCACCCAACGAGCAAGATCGCTACACTCAACCAGCCACCCTCACGCGGCTCTTCCAGCATACGCATAGGCAGACCGCGCCTACCTTCCGGCTCATCCGCCTATGTCCCAGCGGCGTATCGTTTTTGGGCGAACGCGGTTAAGGACCAGCGGCATATTGCTTTCTAGCGCCCGCAGCCAAATCCCAGCGGCGTATTGCTTTTCGAGCACGCGCAGCAAAGTGCCAGCGGCGTATTGCTTTCTTTTATAATGTCACTGGTCAGATGACCAGGCTGTTATTCACCTTTTCCGTTCCGTATAAATAACACGAAAACGGCTTAAAAAAAATAAGGCGATGCGCCACCGAGACCGGCCGCACATTGCTATAAAGCAAGCACAACCAAGTCCCGGCGACACACCGCCTTTATAACGTCACTAATCCAATGACGAGGCCTGTGGAAACCTAATCTGTGGTCCTCGATACGAGGACCATACTTCCGAGGTTTATCCCCCTCGTAGGGACATTAAAATATAACATATTTGCTTTGTAACCCGAAGGTTACAGCAAATTTAATATATTGCTTGGACGTAATGAATGATAATAAATATATAAATAAATAAATAAATAAATAGTAATTTTTAAAAGCTGGGTCTACTTCACGTGTCTAAAAATATATTGCACATCTCTATGGAGCTTCTTAAAACGTTTATAACAAGCGTTTTTATTACTTGATTACCGATACCCATGCGCTTGAGGTTATATTCCGTGGAAGGCGTAATGGTGCCACGGCTGCCCAAGACCACCGGTATTACTTTACCCTTGCCGACATTAAATCTTGCCTTCAGGTGTTCGAGGCATGGCTGATATTTGTTGACCTTTTCCTTCTCCGCTCCCGAGAGGTAATCCTTATTCTCGTAACGGACGGTAACGTCGACCACGAGAACCCTTTCCTCGTTTTTGATTACGAGGTCCGGTTTGAAAAGATCACCTCCCACCCGGAGCGTAGGTTCAACAAAAACTTCGTTTTTCGTACGTAGACTTTCGGCAAGAGTCATTTTCGCCTCATCATGCCGCTTTATCCTCAGGCCCTTGGTGTACTGGCACAGCCCGAGTATATGTCCAAGGGTCTCGGGCTGGGCTCGACATTTTCTACAGTTAATGTCCAAATTCTTGTCGACCCGTGCCAGTACTGTTCTTGTTCCAACGGTATTGGTCCTGAGTTTGAGGGCATCTATAAATCTTGATGGCCTGAGCAGTTCGTAATCCTCAAGCCACACGTTGCCAGTTTTGTTTCTCGAGAAGTCAGGTACGCCCTGCCCCTGACTTCTCAGTTCGGCCCATTGCTTGGTATGTCCTGCTTTAAGTCTCTTACGGGCTCTTTCTATATCCTCTACGGAGGCTGGCCAATTGATCCTCAGCGAGTTGGCCATTTTCTTAAGTTTTTCATTGCATTTTTCATCAATCAGGCTGGAGACCGCTGGGTCGATCGAGTTTTTCATTTTAATTGCACTTTTAAGGGTGCCAAGTTTGACGATATGCTCAAATCTTGGCAACCCTAAACCGCCCCAGGATTTGGGGGCATAAAAGAAACCAGTGGCAGTTGAAGGCGTAAGGTGGAATATGGCCTTTATTTCCTGCCTGACTTCGCTGTCCAGCAATCTTAGGACGCAGTCGCTCGGCGGGTTTACGAGAAGGTTATAAATATATCGGGGAAAGATGTATTTTGTGATCAATTCGAGCTTCTGGCGTGGTTGAAGAGAGAGCTTTCTAACCCTCCTCACCACACTCAGAAGCTCGGGAACAATTACGCCACAGTGTATGCCCTTCCATGGCCCCATTTTGGCGCCTAAGTACCTGAAGGCCTCGTCGGGATCGATTGTTGGGATGGTGTTATTCCCAAGTTTTACTTTTGGCTCTTTGACGAACCAAGTTCGTCTCTCTGCGACTATTTGAAAAATTTGACTCTTATCCCTTGAGATGGTCATACCGAAGCCATTCAGATACTCGTTGAGCATATCCACTTGGCGTTGCGCTTCCCCGATATCAGCGCCGAGCAGTACTACGTCGTCAGCGAAAGCCAGTACAGGAATCTTTCGTGACTCGTTTATATTTATTCCACTGGTTTGCTTCTCGATCAAATCCAGCAGTGGCTCCAAGCACAGATTGAATAGCAGCGGCGACAAAGGGTCGCCCTGCTTAACTCCTCTGAGGATCGTAATCTCGACCCCCGTGTTATTTTTAGTTTTAATCATTGTCTTGCCCTCTTTATACATGCTACTGATCAAGTCAGTAATGGGGGTCGGCACTCCCTTCCTCCTCAGGCAGGGAACAATTACCGAATGAGGCACTGTGTCGAAGGCTTTTGAGATATCCACTATTGTGAATATCCCGCCTTTCTTTTTCTTACTATGATCCAAGGCAGCGCTCAACAGGTCTATATTAATTTTACAACCGCTCTCGGCGGTGAATCCTTTCTGCCTTGGATTCAACACAATGCCCCTTCTTATCCTCCCGTCAATAATGGAGGAGAAAATGCGGCCGAGAATGGGGCCAATAGTTATTGGCCTCCAATTCTCGACCAGGCTGCTAGGCTTATTTGCTTCGGGAATCAATGTTGTTCTATTTTCCTTCCATATAGGAGGAAAATAGGAACAATAAATCAAGATGTTATATAATTTCGTTAAGATTATAGGCAGGCCAGGGATCAGAAGGTGTTCCTTCTGGAAACCATCCGGTCCTGCCGCAGCCTTCATTCTTATTTTGCTCAATTTCTCCGCCACATCCTCAACAGCAATTGGCGGGAAGACTTCGCATAAGGACAGCTCAGGGGCTCTACTTCCTGGGACAGGGACTTCGACAGGTCCTGTCTGGCCCCATAGATCCTCATAGAGCCTCTTCACTTCCTCGGCATTAGGTGGATCCCTAGCCGGTTGGAGGAAGGCCTGATCATCATTTATGACAGCATCAGCCAACCTCCTAGAATTTTCTGTGAACAACTCCTGGCAACGTGCGAAAGAGTATCTCTTTCTTGCGTTTCTATTCTTTTTATTACTTTGGTGTGCAATCCGTTTGTTATTTTTATTTTCTTGTCTTGCCCTCTTTTTCCTTTTGTTAATTTCTCGTAAAGCTCCATAGAGCGTGAATTTTAAAAAATCGTTTATAGCGCTCTCAAGGGCTTCCCTATTTCCCTTGAGAGAGACCCAGATAGTCATCAGTCGAGTGTGGACCCACCTTAAAACAGGTGGCACTTCGACTTGTGTCGTTATAGCGGACTCCAATTGGAGCCTCCATTCTTGATACTCTAGACCGCTGATTCCAGGCTCTTCGAAACACGCATTGCCTGGATCAACGGGATCGCACCCTCCCTCTGTCACCTGAGTGGGATCTGTTTCCTCACCAATCAGCCTCAGCTTCTTTCGCTGATATCTGATTTGATCGATCGTCTTGCTGGTGAGGATCTCACTGATCATTTTATTAGGGAATTTGTGGTCCTTATAAGTCTCACAAAGTTCCCTTAATTGAGCCATCTCCTCTAACGTCCATTTTTTCTCAGGGGGGTCCGTTCCCCTTCTTTTGACGTTTCTTACGGCAGGGTGCGCATGCCGCTCGTGGGTGGACAGCCCTCTAAGCGTCCCAAAGCTCATGGGGCAGGTTTCGCATCTATATGAGCCGGCAGCACTTTGACTCGTGCCTCTACAGTGAGGCAGGTGGCATCTGGCCCCATGAAGCTTCGGAAAGCCTTTCCCACAGTCTTTGCATCTCCATTGGATGCGGGCTGTCACATGATGTTGTTCCAGGTGCCGCCCTAAGTCTGATAACGACAAGAAGAAAAGGTCGATTTCCCTTTTCTGGCAGACAGGGCAGGCAACCTGGTCACCCACGATCGGTACCATTATCTCACTCATGTCCGAGGATGAAGCCAGGTCGTCAACAGAAGTCCCCTCCAGAGCGGAAGAATCCGCCACGGCGCCTCCGGGACCGAGAGACGCCGCGTCCGAGGCTCTTTGCGAGTTTTGGTTTACCATGATATTTTATTTTATATAGTATTACTTTCCAATTGTATCCAAATCATTAACCTTGTGACTGCCAAGTTGTGCCAAAAAATACAATCAAGGAACGAGTTCCTTTTAAAGGAGATAACTCCATTTCTTTCACGGTGAAATCACCGTTGAATCGGCAAGCCGATTTTAGGTTTTGTCTCTCGCTCCTTCATCGCCGCACTCCCTTTAGCCATACTCGGTGCCCGGGGGGATACTCCCCACGCTGACACGAATGAGTATGTTACCGGCGGTACCACGAGGAGGTAGGAGTGCGACTTGAGCAGACAGAGCCGAAGCCCTGCCTGCCCCCAAGCAACTATGACTCCTCCATCGTCGGAGGCAAGCCGTTTTTCAACGTCCCGCCACCCAACGAGCAAGATCGCTACACTCAACCAGCCACCCTCACGCGGCTCTTCCAGCATACGCATAGGCAGACCGCGCCTACCTTCCGGCTCATCCGCCTATGTCCCAGCGGCGTATCGTTTTTGGGCGAACGCGGTTAAGGACCAGCGGCATATTGCTTTCTAGCGCCCGCAGCCAAATCCCAGCGGCGTATTGCTTTTCGAGCACGCGCAGCAAAGTGCCAGCGGCGTATTGCTTTCTTTTATAATGTCACTGGTCAGATGACCAGGCTGTTATTCACCTTTTCCGTTCCGTATAAATAACACGAAAACGGCTTAAAAAAAATAAGGCGATGCGCCACCGAGACCGGCCGCACATTGCTATAAAGCAAGCACAACCAAGTCCCGGCGACACACCGCCTTTATAACGTCACTAATCCAATGACGAGGCCTGTGGAAACCTAATCTGTGGTCCTCGATACGAGGACCATACTTCCGAGGTTTATCCCCCTCGTAGGGACATTAAAATATAACATATTTGCTTTGTAACCCGAAGGTTACAGCAAATTTAATATATTGCTTGGACGTAATGAATGATAATAAATATATAAATAAATAAATAAATAAATAGTAATTTTTAAAAGCTGGGTCTACTTCACGTGTCTAAAAATATATTGCACATCTCTATGGAGCTTCTTAAAACGTTTATAACAAGCGTTTTTATTACTTGATTACCGATACCCATGCGCTTGAGGTTATATTCCGTGGAAGGCGTAATGGTGCCACGGCTGCCCAAGACCACCGGTATTACTTCACCCTTGCCGACATTAAATCTTGCCTTCAGGTGTTCGAGGCATGGCTGATATTTGTTGACCTTTTCCTTCTCCGCTCCCGAGAGGTAATCCTTATTCTCGTAACGGACGGTAACGTCGACCACGAGAACCCTTTCCTCGTTTTTGATTACGAGGTCCGGTTTGAAAAGATCACCTCCCACCCGGAGCGTAGGTTCAACAAAAACTTCGTTTTTCGTACGTAGACTTTCGGCAAGAGTCATTTTCGCCTCATCATGCCGCTTTATCCTCAGGCCCTTGGTGTACTGGCACAGCCCGAGTATATGTCCAAGGGTCTCGGGCTGGGCTCGACATTTTCTACAGTTAATGTCCAAATTCTTGTCGACCCGTGCCAGTACTGTTCTTGTTCCAACGGTATTGGTCCTGAGTTTGAGGGCATCTATAAATCTTGATGGCCTGAGCAGTTCGTAATCCTCAAGCCACACGTTGCCAGTTTTGTTTCTCGAGAAGTCAGGTACGCCCTGCCCCTGACTTCTCAGTTCGGCCCATTGCTTGGTATGTCCTGCTTTAAGTCTCTTACGGGCTCTTTCTATATCCTCTACGGAGGCTGGCCAATTGATCCTCAGCGAGTTGGCCATTTTCTTAAGTTTTTCATTGCATTTTTCATCAATCAGGCTGGAGACCGCTGGGTCGATCGAGTTTTTCATTTTAATTGCACTTTTAAGGGTGCCAAGTTTGACGATATGCTCAAATCTTGGCAACCCTAAACCGCCCCAGGATTTGGGGGCATAAAAGAAACCAGTGGCAGTTGAAGGCGTAAGGTGGAATATGGCCTTTATTTCCTGCCTGACTTCGCTGTCCAGCAATCTTAGGACGCAGTCGCTCGGCGGGTTTACGAGAAGGTTATAAATATATCGGGGAAAGATGTATTTTGTGATCAATTCGAGCTTCTGGCGTGGTTGAAGAGAGAGCTTTCTAACCCTCCTCACCACACTCAGAAGCTCGGGAACAATTACGCCACAGTGTATGCCCTTCCATGGCCCCATTTTGGCGCCTAAGTACCTGAAGGCCTCGTCGGGATCGATTGTTGGGATGGTGTTATTCCCAAGTTTTACTTTTGGCTCTTTGACGAACCAAGTTCGTCTCTCTGCGACTATTTGAAAAATTTGACTCTTATCCCTTGAGATGGTCATACCGAAGCCATTCAGATACTCGTTGAGCATATCCACTTGGCGTTGCGCTTCCCCGATATCAGCGCCGAGCAGTACTACGTCGTCAGCGAAAGCCAGTACAGGAATCTTTCGTGACTCGTTTATATTTATTCCACTGGTTTGCTTCTCGATCAAATCCAGCAGTGGCTCCAAGCACAGATTGAATAGCAGCGGCGACAAAGGGTCGCCCTGCTTAACTCCTCTGAGGATCGTAATCTCGACCCCCGTGTTATTTTTAGTTTTAATCATTGTCTTGCCCTCTTTATACATGCTACTGATCAAGTCAGTAATGGGGGTCGGCACTCCCTTCCTCCTCAGGCAGGGAACAATTACCGAATGAGGCACTGTGTCGAAGGCTTTTGAGATATCCACTATTGTGAATATCCCGCCTTTCTTTTTCTTACTATGATCCAAGGCAGCGCTCAACAGGTCTATATTAATTTTACAACCGCTCTCGGCGGTGAATCCTTTCTGCCTTGGATTCAACACAATGCCCCTTCTTATCCTCCCGTCAATAATGGAGGAGAAAATGCGGCCGAGAATGGGGCCAATAGTTATTGGCCTCCAATTCTCGACCAGGCTGCTAGGCTTATTTGCTTCGGGAATCAATGTTGTTCTATTTTCCTTCCATATAGGAGGAAAATAGGAACAATAAATCAAGATGTTATATAATTTCGTTAAGATTATAGGCAGGCCAGGGATCAGAAGGTGTTCCTTCTGGAAACCATCCGGTCCTGCCGCAGCCTTCATTCTTATTTTGCTCAATTTCTCCGCCACATCCTCAACAGCAATTGGCGGGAAGACTTCGCATAAGGACAGCTCAGGGGCTCTACTTCCTGGGACAGGGACTTCGACAGGTCCTGTCTGGCCCCATAGATCCTCATAGAGCCTCTTCACTTCCTCGGCATTAGGTGGATCCCTAGCCGGTTGGAGGAAGGCCTGATCATCATTTATGACAGCATCAGCCAACCTCCTAGAATTTTCTGTGAACAACTCCTGGCAACGTGCGAAAGAGTATCTCTTTCTTGCGTTTCTATTCTTTTTATTACTTTGGTGTGCAATCCGTTTGTTATTTTTATTTTCTTGTCTTGCCCTCTTTTTCCTTTTGTTAATTTCTCGTAAAGCTCCATAGAGCGTGAATTTTAAAAAATCGTTTATAGCGCTCTCAAGGGCTTCCCTATTTCCCTTGAGAGAGACCCAGATAGTCATCAGTCGAGTGTGGACCCACCTTAAAACAGGTGGCACTTCGACTTGTGTCGTTATAGCGGACTCCAATTGGAGCCTCCATTCTTGATACTCTAGACCGCTGATTCCAGGCTCTTCGAAACACGCATTGCCTGGATCAACGGGATCGCACCCTCCCTCTGTCACCTGAGTGGGATCTGTTTCCTCACCAATCAGCCTCAGCTTCTTTCGCTGATATCTGATTTGATCGATCGTCTTGCTGGTGAGGATCTCACTGATCATTTTATTAGGGAATTTGTGGTCCTTATAAGTCTCACAAAGTTCCCTTAATTGAGCCATCTCCTCTAACGTCCATTTTTTCTCAGGGGGGTCCGTTCCCCTTCTTTTGACGTTTCTTACGGCAGGGTGCGCATGCCGCTCGTGGGTGGACAGCCCTCTAAGCGTCCCAAAGCTCATGGGGCAGGTTTCGCATCTATATGAGCCGGCAGCACTTTGACTCGTGCCTCTACAGTGAGGCAGGTGGCATCTGGCCCCATGAAGCTTCGGAAAGCCTTTCCCACAGTCTTTGCATCTCCATTGGATGCGGGCTGTCACATGATGTTGTTCCAGGTGCCGCCCTAAGTCTGATAACGACAAGAAGAAAAGGTCGATTTCCCTTTTCTGGCAGACAGGGCAGGCAACCTGGTCACCCACGATCGGTACCATTATCTCACTCATGTCCGAGGATGAAGCCAGGTCGTCAACAGAAGTCCCCTCCAGAGCGGAAGAATCCGCCACGGCGCCTCCGGGACCGAGAGACGCCGCGTCCGAGGCTCTTTGCGAGTTTTGGTTTACCATGATATTTTATTTTATATAGTATTACTTTCCAATTGTATCCAAATCATTAACCTTGTGACTGCCAAGTTGTGCCAAAAAATACAATCAAGGAACGAGTTCCTTTTAAAGGAGATAACTCCATTTCTTTCACGGTGAAATCACCGTTGAATCGGCAAGCCGATTTTAGGTTTTGTCTCTCGCTCCTTCATCGCCGCACTCCCTTTAGCCATACTCGGTGCCCGGGGGGATACTCCCCACGCTGACACGAATGAGTATGTTACCGGCGGTACCACGAGGAGGTAGGAGTGCGACTTGAGCAGACAGAGCCGAAGCCCTGCCTGCCCCCAAGCAACTATGACTCCTCCATCGTCGGAGGCAAGCCGTTTTTCAACGTCCCGCCACCCAACGAGCAAGATCGCTACACTCAACCAGCCACCCTCACGCGGCTCTTCCAGCATACGCATAGGCAGACCGCGCCTACCTTCCGGCTCATCCGCCTATGTCCCAGCGGCGTATCGTTTTTGGGCGAACGCGGTTAAGGACCAGCGGCATATTGCTTTCTAGCGCCCGCAGCCAAATCCTAGCGGCGTATTGCTTTTCGAGCACGCGCAGCAAAGTGCCAGCGGCGTATTGCTTTCTTTTATAATGTCACTGGTCAGATGACCAGGCTGTTATTCACCTTTTCCGTTCCGTATAAATAACACGAAAACGGCTTAAAAAAAATAAGGCGATGCGCCACCGAGACCGGCCGCACATTGCTATAAAGCAAGCACAACCAAGTCCCGGCGACACACCGCCTTTATAACGTCACTAATCCAATGACGAGGCCTGTGGAAACCTAATCTGTGGTCCTCGATACGAGGACCATACTTCCGAGGTTTATCCCCCTCGTAGGGACATTAAAATATAACATATTTGCTTTGTAACCCGAAGGTTACAGCAAATTTAATATATTGCTTGGACGTAATGAATGATAATAAATATATAAATAAATAAATAAATAAATAGTAATTTTTAAAAGCTGGGTCTACTTCACGTGTCTAAAAATATATTGCACATCTCTATGGAGCTTCTTAAAACGTTTATAACAAGCGTTTTTATTACTTGATTACCGATACCCATGCGCTTGAGGTTATATTCCGTGGAAGGCGTAATGGTGCCACGGCTGCCCAAGACCACCGGTATTACTTCACCCTTGCCGACATTAAATCTTGCCTTCAGGTGTTCGAGGCATGGCTGATATTTGTTGACCTTTTCCTTCTCCGCTCCCGAGAGGTAATCCTTATTCTCGTAACGGACGGTAACGTCGACCACGAGAACCCTTTCCTCGTTTTTGATTACGAGGTCCGGTTTGAAAAGATCACCTCCCACCCGGAGCGTAGGTTCAACAAAAACTTCGTTTTTCGTACGTAGACTTTCGGCAAGAGTCATTTTCGCCTCATCATGCCGCTTTATCCTCAGGCCCTTGGTGTACTGGCACAGCCCGAGTATATGTCCAAGGGTCTCGGGCTGGGCTCGACATTTTCTACAGTTAATGTCCAAATTCTTGTCGACCCGTGCCAGTACTGTTCTTGTTCCAACGGTATTGGTCCTGAGTTTGAGGGCATCTATAAATCTTGATGGCCTGAGCAGTTCGTAATCCTCAAGCCACACGTTGCCAGTTTTGTTTCTCGAGAAGTCAGGTACGCCCTGCCCCTGACTTCTCAGTTCGGCCCATTGCTTGGTATGTCCTGCTTTAAGTCTCTTACGGGCTCTTTCTATATCCTCTACGGAGGCTGGCCAATTGATCCTCAGCGAGTTGGCCATTTTCTTAAGTTTTTCATTGCATTTTTCATCAATCAGGCTGGAGACCGCTGGGTCGATCGAGTTTTTCATTTTAATTGCACTTTTAAGGGTGCCAAGTTTGACGATATGCTCAAATCTTGGCAACCCTAAACCGCCCCAGGATTTGGGGGCATAAAAGAAACCAGTGGCAGTTGAAGGCGTAAGGTGGAATATGGCCTTTATTTCCTGCCTGACTTCGCTGTCCAGCAATCTTAGGACGCAGTCGCTCGGCGGGTTTACGAGAAGGTTATAAATATATCGGGGAAAGATGTATTTTGTGATCAATTCGAGCTTCTGGCGTGGTTTGAGAGAGAGCTTTCTAACCCTCCTCACCACACTCAGAAGCTCGGGAACAATTACGCCACAGTGTATGCCCTTCCATGGCCCCATTTTGGCGCCTAAGTACCTGAAGGCCTCGTCGGGATCGATTGTTGGGATGGTGTTATTCCCAAGTTTTACTTTTGGCTCTTTGACGAACCAAGTTCGTCTCTCTGCGACTATTTGAAAAATTTGACTCTTATCCCTTGAGATGGTCATACCGAAGCCATTCAGATACTCGTTGAGCATATCCACTTGGCGTTGCGCTTCCCCGATATCAGCGCCGAGCAGTACTACGTCGTCAGCGAAAGCCAGTACAGGAATCTTTCGTGACTCGTTTATATTTATTCCACTGGTTTGCTTCTCGATCAAATCCAGCAGTGGCTCCAAGCACAGATTGAATAGCAGCGGCGACAAAGGGTCGCCCTGCTTAACTCCTCTGAGGATCGTAATCTCGACCCCCGTGTTATTTTTAGTTTTAATCATTGTCTTGCCCTCTTTATACATGCTACTGATCAAGTCAGTAATGGGGGTCGGCACTCCCTTCCTCCTCAGGCAGGGAACAATTACCGAATGAGGCACTGTGTCGAAGGCTTTTGAGATATCCACTATTGTGAATATCCCGCCTTTCTTTTTCTTACTATGATCCAAGGCAGCGCTCAACAGGTCTATATTAATTTTACAACCGCTCTCGGCGGTGAATCCTTTCTGCCTTGGATTCAACACAATGCCCCTTCTTATCCTCCCGTCAATAATGGAGGAGAAAATGCGGCCGAGAATGGGGCCAATAGTTATTGGCCTCCAATTCTCGACCAGGCTGCTAGGCTTATTTGCTTCGGGAATCAATGTTGTTCTATTTTCCTTCCATATAGGAGGAAAATAGGAACAATAAATCAAGATGTTATATAATTTCGTTAAGATTATAGGCAGGCCAGGGATCAGAAGGTGTTCCTTCTGGAAACCATCCGGTCCTGCCGCAGCCTTCATTCTTATTTTGCTCAATTTCTCCGCCACATCCTCAACAGCAATTGGCGGGAAGACTTCGCATAAGGACAGCTCAGGGGCTCTACTTCCTGGGACAGGGACTTCGACAGGTCCTGTCTGGCCCCATAGATCCTCATAGAGCCTCTTCACTTCCTCGGCATTAGGTGGATCCCTAGCCGGTTGGAGGAAGGCCTGATCATCATTTATGACAGCATCAGCCAACCTCCTAGAATTTTCTGTGAACAACTCCTGGCAACGTGCGAAAGAGTATCTCTTTCTTGCGTTTCTATTCTTTTTATTACTTTGGTGTGCAATCCGTTTGTTATTTTTATTTTCTTGTCTTGCCCTCTTTTTCCTTTTGTTAATTTCTCGTAAAGCTCCATAGAGCGTGAATTTTAAAAAATCGTTTATAGCGCTCTCAAGGGCTTCCCTATTTCCCTTGAGAGAGACCCAGATAGTCATCAGTCGAGTGTGGACCCACCTTAAAACAGGTGGCACTTCGACTTGTGTCGTTATAGCGGACTCCAATTGGAGCCTCCATTCTTGATACTCTAGACCGCTGATTCCAGGCTCTTCGAAACACGCATTGCCTGGATCAACGGGATCGCACCCTCCCTCTGTCACCTGAGTGGGATCTGTTTCCTCACCAATCAGCCTCAGCTTCTTTCGCTGATATCTGATTTGATCGATCGTCTTGCTGGTGAGGATCTCACTGATCATTTTATTAGGGAATTTGTGGTCCTTATAAGTCTCACAAAGTTCCCTTAATTGAGCCATCTCCTCTAACGTCCATTTTTTCTCAGGGGGGTCCGTTCCCCTTCTTTTGACGTTTCTTACGGCAGGGTGCGCATGCCGCTCGTGGGTGGACAGCCCTCTAAGCGTCCCAAAGCTCATGGGGCAGGTTTCGCATCTATATGAGCCGGCAGCACTTTGACTCGTGCCTCTACAGTGAGGCAGGTGGCATCTGGCCCCATGAAGCTTCGGAAAGCCTTTCCCACAGTCTTTGCATCTCCATTGGATGCGGGCTGTCACATGATGTTGTTCCAGGTGCCGCCCTAAGTCTGATAACGACAAGAAGAAAAGGTCGATTTCCCTTTTCTGGCAGACAGGGCAGGCAACCTGGTCACCCACGATCGGTACCATTATCTCACTCATGTCCGAGGATGAAGCCAGGTCGTCAACAGAAGTCCCCTCCAGAGCGGAAGAATCCGCCACGGCGCCTCCGGGACCGAGAGACGCCGCGTCCGAGGCTCTTTGCGAGTTTTGGTTTACCATGATATTTTATTTTATATAGTATTACTTTCCAATTGTATCCAAATCATTAACCTTGTGACTGCCAAGTTGTGCCAAAAAATACAATCAAGGAACGAGTTCCTTTTAAAGGAGATAACTCCATTTCTTTCACGGTGAAATCACCGTTGAATCGGCAAGCCGATTTTAGGTTTTGTCTCTCGCTCCTTCATCGCCGCACTCCCTTTAGCCATACTCGGTGCCCGGGGGGATACTCCCCACGCTGACACGAATGAGTATGTTACCGGCGGTACCACGAGGAGGTAGGAGTGCGACTTGAGCAGACAGAGCCGAAGCCCTGCCTGCCCCCAAGCAACTATGACTCCTCCATCGTCGGAGGCAAGCCGTTTTTCAACGTCCCGCCACCCAACGAGCAAGATCGCTACACTCAACCAGCCACCCTCACGCGGCTCTTCCAGCATACGCATAGGCAGACCGCGCCTACCTTCCGGCTCATCCGCCTATGTCCCAGCGGCGTATCGTTTTTGGGCGAACGCGGTTAAGGACCAGCGGCATATTGCTTTCTAGCGCCCGCAGCCAAATCCCAGCGGCGTATTGCTTTTCGAGCACGCGCAGCAAAGTGCCAGCGGCGTATTGCTTTCTTTTATAATGTCACTGGTCAGATGACCAGGCTGTTATTCACCTTTTCCGTTCCGTATAAATAACACGAAAACGGCTTAAAAAAAATAAGGCGATGCGCCACCGAGACCGGCCGCACATTGCTATAAAGCAAGCACAACCAAGTCCCGGCGACACACCGCCTTTATAACGTCACTAATCCAATGACGAGGCCTGCGGAAACCTAATCTGTGGTCCTCGATACGAGGACCATACTTCCGAGATTTATCCCCCTCGTAGGGACATTAAAATATAACATATTTGCTTTGTCACCCGAAGGTTACAGCAAATTTAATATATTGCTTGGACGTAATGAATGATAATAAATATATAAATAAATAAATAAATAAATAGTAATTTTTAAAAGCTGGGTCTACTTCACGTGTCTAAAAATATATTGCACATCTCTATGGAGCTTCTTAAAACGTTTATAACAAGCGTTTTTATTACTTGATTACCGATACCCATGCGCTTGAGGTTATATTCCGTGGAAGGCGTAATGGTGCCACACGGCTGCCCAAGACCACCGGTATTACTTCACCCTTGCCGACATTAAATCTTGCCTTCAGGTGTTCGAGGCATGGCTGATATTTGTTGACCTTTTCCTTCTCCGCTCCCGAGAGGTAATCCTTATTCTCGTAACGGACGGTAACGTCGACCACGAGAACCCTTTCCTCGTTTTTGATTACGAGGTCCGGTTTGAAAAGATCACCTCCCACCCGGAGCGTAGGTTCAACAAAAACTTCGTTTTTCGTACGTAGACTTTCGGCAAGAGTCATTTTCGCCTCATCATGCCGCTTTATCCTCAGGCCCTTGGTGTACTGGCACAGCCCGAGTATATGTCCAAGGGTCTCGGGCTGGGCTCGACATTTTCTACAGTTAATGTCCAAATTCTTGTCGACCCGTGCCAGTACTGTTCTTGTTCCAACGGTATTGGTCCTGAGTTTGAGGGCATCTATAAATCTTGATGGCCTGAGCAGTTCGTAATCCTCAAGCCACACGTTGCCAGTTTTGTTTCTCGAGAAGTCAGGTACGCCCTGCCCCTGACTTCTCAGTTCGGCCCATTGCTTGGTATGTCCTGCTTTAAGTCTCTTACGGGCTCTTTCTATATCCTCTACGGAGGCTGGCCAATTGATCCTCAGCGAGTTGGCCATTTTCTTAAGTTTTTCATTGCATTTTTCATCAATCAGGCTGGAGACCGCTGGGTCGATCGAGTTTTTCATTTTAATTGCACTTTTAAGGGTGCCAAGTTTGACGATATGCTCAAATCTTGGCAACCCTAAACCGCCCCAGGATTTGGGGGCATAAAAGAAACCAGTGGCAGTTGAAGGCGTAAGGTGGAATATGGCCTTTATTTCCTGCCTGACTTCGCTGTCCAGCAATCTTAGGACGCAGTCGCTCGGCGGGTTTACGAGAAGGTTATAAATATATCGGGGAAAGATGTATTTTGTGATCAATTCGAGCTTCTGGCGTGGTTTGAGAGAGAGCTTTCTAACCCTCCTCACCACACTCAGAAGCTCGGGAACAATTACGCCACAGTGTATGCCCTTCCATGGCCCCATTTTGGCGCCTAAGTACCTGAAGGCCTCGTCGGGATCGATTGTTGGGATGGTGTTATTCCCAAGTTTTACTTTTGGCTCTTTGACGAACCAAGTTCGTCTCTCTGCGACTATTTGAAATATTTGACTCTTATCCCTTGAGATGGTCATACCGAAGCCATTCAGATACTCGTTGAGCATATCCACTTGGCGTTGCGCTTCCCCGATATCAGCGCCGAGCAGTACTACGTCGTCAGCGAAAGCCAGTACAGGAATCTTTCGTGACTCGTTTATATTTATTCCACTGGTTTGCTTCTCGATCAAATCCAGCAGTGGCTCCAAGCACAGATTGAATAGCAGCGGCGACAAAGGGTCGCCCTGCTTAACTCCTCTGAGGATCGTAATCTCGACCCCCGTGTTATTTTTAGTTTTAATCATTGTCTTGCCCTCTTTATACATGCTACTGATCAAGTCAGTAATGGGGGTCGGCACTCCCTTCCTCCTCAGGCAGGGAACAATTACCGAATGAGGCACTGTGTCGAAGGCTTTTGAGATATCCACTATTGTGAATATCCCGCCTTTCTTTTTCTTACTATGATCCAAGGCAGCGCTCAACAGGTCTATATTAATTTTACAACCGCTCTCGGCGGTGAATCCTTTCTGCCTTGGATTCAACACAATGCCCCTTCTTATCCTCCCGTCAATAATGGAGGAGAAAATGCGGCCGAGAATGGGGCCAATAGTTATTGGCCTCCAATTCTCGACCAGGCTGCTAGGCTTATTTGCTTCGGGAATCAATGTTGTTCTATTTTCCTTCCATATAGGAGGAAAATAGGAACAATAAATCAAGATGTTATATAATTTCGTTAAGATTATAGGCAGGCCAGGGATCAGAAGGTGTTCCTTCTGGAAACCATCCGGTCCTGCCGCAGCCTTCATTCTTATTTTGCTCAATTTCTCCGCCACATCCTCAACAGCAATTGGCGGGAAGACTTCGCATAAGGACAGCTCAGGGGCTCTACTTCCTGGGACAGGGACTTCGACAGGTCCTGTCTGGCCCCATAGATCCTCATAGAGCCTCTTCACTTCCTCGGCATTAGGTGGATCCCTAGCCGGTTGGAGGAAGGCCTGATCATCATTTATGACAGCATCAGCCAACCTCCTAGAATTTTCTGTGAACAACTCCTGGCAACGTGCGAAAGAGTATATCTTTCTTGCGTTTCTATTCTTTTTATTACTTTGGTGTGCAATCCGTTTGTTATTTTTATTTTCTTGTCTTGCCCTCTTTTTCCTTTTGTTAATTTCTCGTAAAGCTCCATAGAGCGTGAATTTTAAAAAATCGTTTATAGCGCTCTCAAGGGCTTCCCTATTTCCCTTGAGAGAGACCCAGATAGTTATCAGTCGAGTGTGGACCCACCTTAAAACAGGTGGCACTTCGACTTGTGTCGTTATAGCGGACTCCAATTGGAGCCTCCATTCTTGATACTCTAGACCGCTGATTCCAGGCTCTTCGAAACACGCATTGCCTGGATCAACGGGATCGCACCCTCCCTCTGTCACCTGAGTGGGATCTGTTTCCTCACCAATCAGCCTCAGCTTCTTTCGCTGATATCTGATTTGATCGATCGTCTTGCTGGTGAGGATCTCACTGATCATTTTATTAGGGAATTTGTGGTCCTTATAAGTCTCACAAAGTTCCCTTAATTGAGCCAACTCCTCTAACGTCCATTTTTTCTCAGGGGGGTCCGTTCCCCTTCTTTTGACGTTTCTTACGGCAGGGTGCGCATGCCGCTCGTGGGTGGACAGCCCTCTAAGCGTCCCAAAGCTCATGGGGCAGGTTTCGCATCTATATGAGCCGGCAGCACTTTGACTCGTGCCTCTACAGTGAGGCAGGTGGCATCTGGCCCCATGAAGCTTCGGAAAGCCTTTCCCACAGTCTTTGCATCTCCATTGGATGCGGGCTGTCACATGATGTTGTTCCAGGTGCCGCCCTAAGTCTGATAACGACAAGAAGAAAAGGTCGATTTCCCTTTTCTGGCAGACAGGGCAGGCAACCTGGTCACCCACGATCGGTACCATTATCTCACTCATGTCCGAGGATGAAGCCAGGTCGTCAACAGAAGTCCCCTCCAGAGCGGAAGAATCCGCCACGGCGCCTCCGGGACCGAGAGACGCCGCGTCCGAGGCTCTTTGCGAGTTTTGGTTTACCATGATATTTTATTTTATATAGTATTACTTTCCAATTGTATCCAAATCATTAACCTTGTGACTGCCAAGTTGTGCCAAAAAATACAATCAAGGAACGAGTTCCTTTTAAAGGAGATAACTCCATTTCTTTCACGGTGAAATCACCGTTGAATCGGCAAGCCGATTTTAGGTTTTGTCTCTCGCTCCTTCATCGCCGCACTCCCTTTAGCCATACTCGGTGCCCGGGGGGATACTCCCCACGCTGACACGAATGAGTATGTTACCGGCGGTACCACGAGGAGGTAGGAGTGCGACTTGAGCAGACAGAGCCGAAGCCCTGCCTGCCCCCAAGCAACTATGACTCCTCCATCGTCGGAGGCAAGCCGTTTTTCAACGTCCCGCCACCCAACGAGCAAGATCGCTACACTCAACCAGCCACCCTCACGCGGCTCTTCCAGCATACGCATAGGCAGACCGCGCCTACCTTCCGGCTCATCCGCCTATGTCCCAGCGGCGTATCGTTTTTGGGCGAACGCGGTTAAGGACCAGCGGCATATTGCTTTCTAGCGCCCGCAGCCAAATCCCAGCGGCGTATTGCTTTTCGAGCACGCGCAGCAAAGTGCCAGCGGCGTATTGCTTTCTTTTATAATGTCACTGGTCAGATGACCAGGCTGTTATTCACCTTTTCCGTTCCGTATAAATAACACGAAAACGGCTTAAAAAAAATAAGGCGATGCGCCACCGAGACCGGCCGCACATTGCTATAAAGCAAGCACAACCAAGTCCCGGCGACACACCGCCTTTATAACGTCACTAATCCAATGACGAGGCCTGTGGAAACCTAATCTGTGGTCCTCGATACGAGGACCATACTTCCGAGGTTTATCCCCCTCGTAGGGACATTAAAATATAACATATTTGCTTTGTAACCCGAAGGTTACAGCAAATTTAATATATTGCTTGGACGTAATGAATGATAATAAATATATAAATAAATAAATAAATAAATAAATAGTAATTTTTAAAAGCTGGGTCTACTTCACGTGTCTAAAAATATATTGCACATCTCTATGGAGCTTCTTAAAACGTTTATAACAAGCGTTTTTATTACTTGATTACCGATACCCATGCGCTTGAGGTTATATTCCGTGGAAGGCGTAATGGTGCCACACGGCTGCCCAAGACCACCGGTATTACTTCACCCTTGCCGACATTAAATCTTGCCTTCAGGTGTTCGAGGCATGGCTGATATTTGTTGACCTTTTCCTTCTCCGCTCCCGAGAGGTAATCCTTATTCTCGTAACGGACGGTAACGTCGACCACGAGAACCCTTTCCTCGTTTTTGATTACGAGGTCCGGTTTGAAAAGATCACCTCCCACCCGGAGCGTAGGTTCAACAAAAACTTCGTTTTTCGTACGTAGACTTTCGGCAAGGGTCATTTTCGCCTCATCATGCCGCTTTATCCTCAGGCCCTTGGTGTACTGGCACAGCCCGAGTATATGTCCAAGGGTCTCGGGCTGGGCTCGACATTTTCTACAGTTAATGTCCAAATTCTTGTCGACCCGTGCCAGTACTGTTCTTGTTCCAACGGTATTGGTCCTGAGTTTGAGGGCATCTATAAATCTTGATGGCCTGAGCAGTTCGTAATCCTCAAGCCACACGTTGCCAGTTTTGTTTCTCGAGAAGTCAGGTACGCCCTGCCCCTGACTTCTCAGTTCGGCCCATTGCTTGGTATGTCCTGCTTTAAGTCTCTTACGGGCTCTTTCTATATCCTCTACGGAGGCTGGCCAATTGATCCTCAGCGAGTTGGCCATTTTCTTAAGTTTTTCATTGCATTTTTCATCAATCAGGCTGGAGACCGCTGGGTCGATCGAGTTTTTCATTTTAATTGCACTTTTAAGGGTGCCAAGTTTGACGATATGCTCAAATCTTGGCAACCCTAAACCGCCCCAGGATTTGGGGGCATAAAAGAAACCAGTGGCAGTTGAAGGCGTAAGGTGGAATATGGCCTTTATTTCCTGCCTGACTTCGCTGTCCAGCAATCTTAGGACGCAGTCGCTCGGCGGGTTTACGAGAAAGTTATAAATATATCGGGGAAAGATGTATTTTGTGATCAATTCGAGCTTCTGGCGTGGTTTGAGAGAGAGCTTTCTAACCCTCCTCACCACACTCAGAAGCTCGGGAACAATTACGCCACAGTGTATGCCCTTCCATGGCCCCATTTTGGCGCCTAAGTACCTGAAGGCCTCGTCGGGATCGATTGTTGGGATGGTGTTATTCCCAAGTTTTACTTTTGGCTCTTTGACGAACCAAGTTCGTCTCTCTGCGACTATTTGAAATATTTGACTCTTATCCCTTGAGATGGTCATACCGAAGCCATTCAGATACTCGTTGAGCATATCCACTTGGCGTTGCGCTTCCCCGATATCAGCGCCGAGCAGTACTACGTCGTCAGCGAAAGCCAGTACAGGAATCTTTCGTGACTCGTTTATATTTATTCCACTGGTTTGCTTCTCGATCAAATCCAGCAGTGGCTCCAAGCACAGATTGAATAGCAGCGGCGACAAAGGGTCGCCCTGCTTAACTCCTCTGAGGACTCATAAATAAACATTGCTTCGTATATTTAGACGACATTATAATATTCGGACAGTCGATTGAAGAGCACAATAGCAACCTCGCGATAGTATTGCAACGCCTACGCGAACTCGGACTCAAAATACAGCCGGACAAATGCGAATTTCTCAAACCAGAATTAGAATATCTTGGACATATAGTAACCGCCGAAGGTGTAAATCCAAATCCCATAAAATTAGAAGCCGTTAGCAATTTCAAACAGCCACGTAATCCCACAGACATCAAATCGTTCTTAGGACTAGCAGGTTATTACCGTAAGTTCATCAGAAACTTTTCTAAGATCGCGAAACCATTGACCGAGCTTACAAAAAAGGAGACACCATTTCATTGGACAGATAAAACCCAGGAAGCATTCCAGACATTAAAAAACAAACTCTGTTCATCACCCGTACTAAAATTCCCAGACTTTGCGAAACCATTCACATTAACGACTGACGCCAGTAACGAAGGTATAGGTGCAATCTTATCACAGGACGGACATCCATGTTGTTATATCTCGCGAACTCTAAACCCACCGGAACGAAACTATTCCACTACAGAAAAAGAACTTTTAGCAATAGTATGGGCCGTGAAACGCCTCCGACAATATCTGTTAGGACGGAAATTCCTCATCCGAACCGATCACCAAGCACTAAAATGGTTACAGAATTGCAAAGACCCCTCATCACGCTTGATGAGATGGCGATTAAAACTAGAAGAATACGACATAAAATACACGAAAGGAAAAGATAATACTGCAGCCGACGCACTATCTAGAATACATGTTCTGACCAGACGACGCGAAAATTTAAACATAGAACTCGATAAAAAATATCACGATTGGGAAAAATCTACCGACTCGTTACCCAAAATTCTCAAAATGACTCCGAACCGTAAATCTTTCTATCAATTATCCAAAACAGAGCTAGGAAATTACGACAGAATCGAATGGTTAACTAAATTAAACGAAATTATTCATATAAACGAAAAGATAGGTATAGGTGACGACAGTTTCACAGAGACCGAAAAGAACGCGATCAAACAAATTTTACTATTCCTGAACGACACCGTAAAAGAATTAAATTTTGCATGGGAACCAATTCAAACATATAGCGACGAAGAAATAGACGAATTATTGAAAGAAAATCACGATTTAGTAGGACACCCCGGTATACAAAAGACATACGACCGCATTCGTGAACGGCACAGAGTACCAGATTTGATGAAACGTATACAACAACACATAGAATCATGCGACACCTGCCAAACATCTAAAACTACACGTATCAGACCGCGCGAAGAACCTTGTATCACCGACACACCCCTCGAACCAAACGATAAAATTGCTATGGACTTATTAGGCCCACTGAAAAAGACGAAAAAAGGCAATCAGTACATTCTATCCATACATGACGAATTAACAAAATACTTAATACTCGTACCACTAAAAACTCAGCAAACGGAAACAATTTGGAACGCACTCTTGAATCATTACATTTACATCTTTTCCGCTCCAAAAAAGATATTAACTGACCGCGGACAGAATTTTATATCTAGTTTAATGCAACAGTACGAAGACGCGTTCAAAATCAAACATATCAAAACGACATCCTTCCACCCACAAAGTAACGGATCGTTAGAACGGACACACGCAGTAATAACAGACATGTTAAAATCGATACAGCGAAATTCGGATGAAGAATGGGACGATCAACTTAACTTTGTATGCCTTGCATATAACACAATGATACACGACTCTACTGGTTACACGCCATTCGAACTCACATTCGGACACCAAGCCAATCTTCCCTCCACAATATCCAAGAATCCCCAACGCACATACGCAGACGAAGTCACGTTCCGCAAAAAGGAATGGGACTCTAGACTCCGACACGCTCGCGAAATATTGATCAAAAGTAAACAGCGATATCAGCGCGATCAAAAACGTAAAATTATAAAACCTCAATCAGTTTTCAAAGAAGGAGACTCTGTTTTAATACATAACGATCATAAAAGGCATAAACTTGATGTGGAATGGTTAGGACCGTACACGATTGATAAAGTATGTACTCCATACTATCTGATTCAAGACAAAAAGATACACGGTAATCGTTTAAAACCTTACTTTCCAGGTCGACGCTCCTCTTTGCCGGAATAGTATCCGCGCAAATAAATATTACACCATTAGAAGGAAACTCTGTATTCGTAGAAAACATAGAAAAAGGATATTTATACAGCGACACTGCCAATGTAATAGTAGGATTAGACACTAGCGACATATACGAACAGATAAGCGCAATAGAATCATATAAATTAACAATAGACTCACGTGCAATCAGCAAACAATACGTCGAAGAGTTAGGCGGATTACAAAATCGCATCAATAACCTAAAACAACTCGCAAAACACTTGAAAGCGTTAACACATACCCGGAGCACACGAGGTTTGCTTAACATCATAGGTTCCGTATCAAAAAGTCTGTTCGGGACACTCGACGATGATGATCTTACGCTCATAAACAAAAATATGGACAAACTATTCGATGATAATAATAAAATCAAGACCATAATAGCTAATCAAACAGCACTTATTAGAAAAATTGTAAACTCAGAAAACCTAAACCACTTAGAGAGATCACATAGTGATATATTAAAATTGCAACAGCAGGCAAATATCGATAGATCTATGCTTAAGATGATCATGAAAGTCGACACCGCGATGCAAACTTTACACTTCCAATTAGATGAAATACTTAACGCCATGATATTAGGCAAACAAGGAATAATTAGTCCACAAATACTTGACCCCAATGAATTCATAGAAAATTACGCCAAGGCAATAGGTAGCCAGATGTACAACACCGCGATTTCTGCCAAAACCGAACATTTTCAATTCATACTCGACATCAGTGATCTTAAAATCTTCACAATGGATGACAAAATATTTTTCAAAATCATAGTACCTTTAGTCTCTAACACAGAATGGAACATATTACAAGTATATCCTATCCCGAGTAAAAGAAATGGAGTATTTTTGGCTCCAGTAGTCGAACATCAGATATATTTAACTTCAGGTCTTTCATTTATAAACGCTGATATCGAGTATTTCAACAAACTTTGTAAGAATCGAGCCGGAACCACTATATGCAAACAAACACTACCAATCCATGACAGAAATTCAAGAACCGATTGTCGCAGCGAAATAATAAATTTCAAACCACACATTGAACATTGTCAAATAACTGTACTTAAGATTGAAGACATTAGCTTTATACCGCTCAAAACTAGCAACTGTTACATTGCGATACCAGCAAATCCGATAGAAATAGACACAATTTGCCAAACGAAACATACCTTACAAAAACTTGACAAGCCTTCCATCATAAGAGCTAACACTTCTTGCGATATATTGTACAAAGACGAACACATGCGTATAGGCGAAACAAAAAACGAAGTCATATACGAAATCAAAACAAAAACCCTAGCGCTCAAAACAAACGATAGTTTCACTCATCTATTAGATAAACTCGAGCGAGCACCGAAAATAATAGATAATTTACAAGGCTATAAAACAACGATCGATAAAATAGGCGACGAGATAGAAACTCTTAATTTCGAACACAGAATTAAAAATATACAGTATTGGGGACTAACCACGCTCCAGATATTAGGGTACATAGCATTAGGCATACTAGGTATATATGGATTAAACAAAATAGGGGTACTCAAATGCATCAGGAAATGTATACCGAACAAATTATGTATCAATTTATTTTGCTGCCGAAATGAAACTGTAATCAACAGCCACAATGCGACAACCCCACCAGTACCACTCACCCTGGGCTCAACACCCAACATCTATATTCCAACCAACACATACCACTCAGATGAAGAGGAGGAATCAGCTGTAATTTTCAAGCCACGTCAAGTCCGATTCCACAAAAATCTTCTGAAGAAAACTTGAGGGATCAAGTTCAATCTAGGAAGGGGGGAATGTCACAGACGAAATTCGAGCAACTGTATATAACAAACCGAAATTCCGAACGCCTTATCGCGTGTGACCGTCCGGTCAGCACCCGTTCTCAGCCGCCTGAGTGGCATTCGATCACTCCAGCCGTTCTCCGAATTTTACACTAAGTATAAACAAAACCTTCTCCCACTCCAACGAATGGAAGAATATAAATGCTCCCTTCAAAATCATCCAGTCAGTCTAATAAAAAAATTCTTAACTAATCCAAGTATCGAAAGTGTATCATCGCGAACCGAAAAAATTGTATAAATTGAGTAAAAAATAAAAAGAACTTTATCTCCTTTTCGGAAATTAACAAGTTCCTTATTTTTATCTTAATTTTACACGACACGGACGGCGAGACTGGTCCTGCTCCATAAAGAGGGCCGACCGACGACCTCGCCGTCAGCGTACCGGCCGATATGCCTACTGGACGAGGTCGGCAAACTACTCGAGAAATTGCGGAGGACATGGTCTCCCGGAAAGGCGTGGCGCTGGCGGTTTCCCTGGACATCGTCAACGCGTTCAACACCATGCCATGGGACAGGATAGTGACGGCCCTGGAGCACTTCGAGGTTCCCAGCTACCTCGCCCGATTGATCCGAGCCTACCTCGACGACAGGTGGGTGTGTTACACCAGTAAGGAAGGAGAGGAAAGGCGATCCGTCGAGCGTGGCGTCCCGCAGGGCTCGGTGCTGGGCCCCATACTATGGAACGTTGCGTACGACGAGGTACTGCGATGCCCGCTACCCCCAGGCGCGGCCATGATATGCTATGCGGACGACACCCTAATCCTGGTCGAGGGTCGTGGCTGACATGAGACGCTGCGCATTGGCGAAATCGCAACGGCCTGTGCGACCCGTGCCGTTAACGAACTGGGCCTGAGAGTCTCCCCTGCGAAGTCGGAGGCAACCTGGTTCTTTGACAGGAAGAGGCGAGGGACACCACCGCCCGGCCTATGCATGAACATGGCAGGTGAAACCGTCCGGGTGGGATCACAGATAAAGTATCTGGGACTCACCATCGACAGCCAGTGGACGTTCAAGCCGCACTTCGACTCACTGATCCCGAAGGTGTCAGCGGCTGCCAATGCCCTGTGCGGCCTACTACCGAACATCGGCGGGGCCGGAGACGCGGTGCGCTGACTTTACGAGGGCGTCGTTCGGTCACGAGTGATGTACGGGACCCCAGTATGGGCGGACGACCTGATGGCAAGCCGTCGCAGCATTCTGCTCCTGAGAAGGCTGCACAGAGTGACCGCCATCAGAATCATTAGGGGATACCGGACGGTGTCTCACGGGTCGGCGTCCACCCTAGCCTCGTCCCCCCCGCGGGAGCTGGGGGCTCTGGCGCTCAAAAAGAGATACACCCGCCGGAGAGAATGGCATCCGGGAGAAGACCCTACCGAGCAGGCGGCTCCAAACGACACAGGAGCCGCCGAGGAGGACACATGGAACCTGTGGCAATCCCAACTGATCAACGGGAGAAGCGAACACCGAGGCGCGGAAGCGGTCCTACCAAACTGGGAGGCATGGAGGAGCCGCCACGGCCTCCCACTCACATTCAGGATGACACAAGTGCTCACCGGACACGGCGTGTTCGGCGAGTTCCTGAAGAGAATAAGGCGAGAGACGACAGACATCTGCTACCACTGCGGAGAGGGCACGGACACAGCGCAGCACACCCTGGAGCTCTGTCCGGCGTGGGAACTGCCCCGCTACACCCTGCGGCACGCCATAGGAGAAACGTTGACCCCCTCAGCGATTGTAGAAGCGATGTTGAGAGGGTCACAAGAATACGAGGCCGCCCGCCTCTTCTGCGAGCGAGTTATGCTCGCGAAGGAGCGAGCGGAAAGGGAGAGAAGGAAAAACTCTCACCCCAGCAGGATAAGACGATGGAGAAGGATGGCAGTCAGACGACCCAGAGCCGCCCCGCCACCACCCCAACGGACTACGACCAGAAGAAGTGACAGCGCTAGGGGCAACGACCTCCCCCTAACGCCTACTCAATAGCCGGCTCGAACAAGAGAACGCAAGAAGGGGGTGCAACTGCAGTTAATTCATAAGAGGTTCCTGGAGCACCCCCTGTCACACGCATAAGATGGTCATCGTGAAGTTTTAGTCGGTAGGAGTCCGACACTACTCTGCTGTTACGCGATTATTGCAGCAGCGGAGTGTCCATGAGGATTTCTCCACGTACAAAAAAAAAGAGGTGTTTTTAATGGGATGTTGCAGTTGATTTTGCTCTCAATTACTTCTTTAAATGTTTGCCATTTGGTAGTTTTATTGCATAGTGTCTCTGAATTGCTGTAAAGTATTGGTTTGTTTCTGTATGTAATTATTATGGGTGTATGATCAGAGGTAAGCTCGAGTCTGGGTGCTATGTTTAGTTTATTTGCGTTTAGTCCCTTTGTATCTGCAAAATCAAGTAGGTCAGGTATTTTGCTCAGGTCTGTCGGCCAGTATGTCGGTCTTCCTGTGGATAATATACTGAGGTTATTGTTTCTAATGTAGTTATCCAGGGTTCTACCTCGAGGTGTAATGATTCTTGATCCCCATAGTGTGTGCTTTCAGTTGTAGTCTCCCGCTGCGATATACTTGTCACCTAAGCGTCGAAAGTACTCTTCCCACATTTGTGATGTAATTTTGAGTCGCAGTGGTACATATACTGCTGACAACTGTAAATGGTTACTGCTAGTTTGTACAGTAACGGTGGTTGCTTGTATATATTCCTTACTAACTTGGCTGTGTAAGTGGGGTTTAATGTCGTTTCTTATCATTACTGCGGTCCCTCCGTGTGCTTTTCCTGAGGGATGCTTGGTATCATATATTGTGTAGTACGGTATTTTTATGTAACTTTTTGTAGTGAAGTGTGCTTCCGATACGAGTAGTATGTCGATATTATTGTTATACAGGAATGTTTTAGTTTCTGGGGCCCTTTGTTGTAGTCCGTTCGAGTTCCACGCTGCTATTTTATGCATGTCCATTTTTATTTTTTACTTAGCAAGTTTGTGAGTAGTTGTAACACGACTGTTGCTTGTTGTACCTGTTGCCTTAGTATGGCGTTTAGCTCACTTACCATTTTTCTTAATATCTCTGTACCTTTAGTGGATTGTTTGAGCATTTCTTTGATTGCTGTATCGTCTTCGATGTTGTTGCTTTGATTCCGATTGTTTGTGAGCGTTGCTTGTCTAATGTTTTGGGTTACTTGCGCGTAGCTTCGGTTCTGGGATCTATGTTTCTGTTTATAGTTTTTGCTTCATTTTGTGCTTTCAATGTTGCTTCATTATCCGTTATACTTTGTTGTGGTTGGTAGTTATTGATTGTTCTATTGCGAAGTGGTGGTGTTGCGTCGCATAGAACATCTGCATTCCAGCCGACGCTGCCTGGCAGCCAGCGGCACATCGCCAGCCTGCCAGACTCTCAAGAAACTCAAGGACCCACCATAAACCGGCACTTTTTAGCTGCATTGTTTCCACACGTTTGCCAGTCAACTATTGTCTAGAAGTATTTTCGGTTAGAGTTTGTTAAAGTTTCGGAGAAGTCCTTGAGTTTATTAGACTTTCAAAATTCACGGAGAAAGCGGGTAGTCGCCGAACGGAAAACCGAACACATGGCCACCAGAAGCGACTGGTTTTCCCCAAAAATGAAGTCACCCCGTTCCACGCTGGTGGGAGACTTCCCCATGTCCTTCTTCATTAGCAGTGGTCATAACCAATCGGCATCGCGGATGTTTACCCTCACCTCCTTAACGAAAAGTGTGAGCAACGAATCCGCGTTCTTCATTCTAAGGGCACACCCACACCAAGCTTTCCACCGGTAAAACACAAGGGCGAAAAGCTCAGTCTCAATCAAGCATCTCGTCAAGCGGTCAGCAATTCGAATACAGTGAGTCGACACATCCATCCATATACGCGATAATCCGTCTAGAGACTCAGGTCGCACTCATTCGTAGTCATCTCATAACAAATATTCATTTTGTGTTACACCGAAGTTGTTGGTTTGTGAAAATATATAATAACCTGTTAGCAACAGCGTTATCTTTCATTTAACTACCCTTATTATCCTAAAAGAAATAAGGGATCGAGCGATTCGCGGCGTCGATAAGCAAATCGTAACGGGAATTTACGACTTCCGTTGGCGCGCTTCTTCGAGATCGCGTCTCCCCGCGAACGTACGAAAACAGGTGGAAACAGTTTACGTTCTAATTCTTTCCTGATTTCACATCCTTTATAGCTGGCTGGGTGGTTTCCATTACAGTTGTAGCATTTTACTTCATTTATTTTCCCTATCTATGGCCAGTGTATAATTAGGTGATTTTTTGCACATTTAATACATGCCGGGCTTCTGTTACAATAATTTTTAGTGTGACCGTATTGTTGACGCCGCATGCGTTGTGGTATATCTTTTTTGTGGCGTGGTGGTTCCACTGTTGCTATCGTATTTAGAATTCTTTTGATTTCGTAAATTTCCTTGTTGTTGGTTCTAGGTTCCAGTTCTATTAAGAATAATGGTAATGGTTGCTTCGTATCGTATCTTGTCACATTGTTTATTGCTCTTGGTTGGTGGCCAATTTTTGCTAATTTGTCACTTAATTTTTTTGTGTTAGTTTTTGGATGTAATTCTCTTACAACTATTTTGTAGCTCCTTTCCGTTTTGAGCTGGTACGTGTGGTATATAGCGTTTTCCCTTTAATTCTTTTGTCACTTTCCTATAATTTTCTGGGGTGTTTGTTTGAATTTTTACTTGTTCTAATTTTGTTTGTTTTATTGTGTAGTTTTCCTTCCCAACTATATTGTTTAGTCGATCAATAAACTGGTCTATTACATGGGCCCCGACAAATATTGGTGGTGGTTTTGTAGTGTGTGTTGATTGAGTTGTGTTTTTGGTTGTTGGGTCGTCGTCTATTTTTTCCGTTAGTGAGCTGAAGGAGTTTGTTTTCTGCTTTTCTGTATCTGGATTTCCTGTTATTTTTCGTTACTTGTTATAACTTGCCACCTTCCAGCTTTCATCCTGTTGGGTTAGTTCGTTATTGGGTTTATTCTCTGCATTGTTTGGTATTGTTTCCATTTCAACTTCGTTTGTAGCAGAGCATTTCTGTTCTTCATTTATTGGTTGGCTTGGTTTTGATATGTTTGTTGTTTTATTTATGTAGTATGATTCGTCTTTACTAATTATTTTTATCGGTGAGATGTGTTTTTTCATGTTAGATTTGCATATAGTCTTCTTAGTAGAAGACACGGGTTTCCACCATTTAGCTATGTGCGTTGCCGTTGATAACTTTCTCTTCCCCACTTGCCGCACTTTTTCTGAAGTACTGTTTTACACGTCCGTTTATCTCGGCCGGTCGGGCAGAACTGAGCGCTTATTTTGGAGAGTTTTTATACCAAGGTTTTAGTCCCTCTAGAGGGGTTGTCTGGCGTATCTCAGAGGCGCCTATTCCGTTACTTTGTGGTTATTGTTTCGATACCTGTGGCATGCAGGATGTCTAGCCTATCCTATTACTGTTTCTGAGCGAGTGGCCTTCTTGAGCGGTGGATTACACCTTCTCTCGGTGTATATCGCGATTTATGGAACATAAATCTATGAGTGAAATAGAGATACGGTATTATAGTTATCGTAATCACGTCTCGTTTTCACGTGGAAATTTTAGACAACGAAGTTGTAGCGGCACTCGACAGCAAACGCTCCAACGGTTTCTGTCCCATGGCTCGCTACACAAAGACCCTATCCTTCGGACAAGATGATTGCCAGATGTCGATACATTCCTTCAGAACATTTTCAGCTAACCTAAGGACCCGCTATAAATCTTAGGATTTACTTAGCTAAGGTCCTCCAAAGGAACAAATAGTCTTTGACTCAACAGTCTCTATACTTACCACTCACTACGAGAAGATGCTGGAAGTCTGCTTTCCTCACGTGCGACGCTTCCTGATAGCAACTTCTCTCAAGGGTAGTTAGCATCCGTTTCCAACCAACGACTCCAAATTTAGCCAATTAACAGCGACGTCCATTTCCCTCACTTTCTGAACCAACGCTTTCCTCAACGAATCCGATGATCTCGTATCCTTAGATAGACTTCATCATAGTTTTCCTATGCAGCATCATCGTGAGGAAAAGAGAGTCGCGAGTAGTCTGTCCGAATTGATAGTAGGTAGTTGATAGCAAGACTGAGTCCGAGTCCCTCAACATCTTAGGCAATCATCGTCCGAACGCGTAGCGCATATCGAATCGTATCTACCCAAGCCTGAACTCGTAGCCGCGAACTGCGAACCGAATTTAATAACCGCGAGTTTACGCCAAGTGTACTCATTAGATATTATCGTTAATAAACATTTATTGTTAAACGAATTCGAGTGTTCCTTCAATCACTATCACACCCTATCACCTCAAAGTCATTTTGACATTCGGTTAATTATTAATTCGAGCAACGTCTCGTTACTACAAGTTGTAGAAACTTCGTTAAAATAAAATTGTATTACTGCAGTATCTACAAGAGCTCAAAGTAAAACCCGAACACTTACACTTTTACACTTCCTGAAGCAATTCATAATGTAAGAAAAGGATTTAGACAAGATCTACACTTTTCTTCATAAAGTACGGTTCAAATTCATATAAATTCAGTTTCGATCATTCGCGGAGAGACGCGATCGCAAGATATCACGTCAACGAGAGTTGTAAGTTCTCGTTACGATTAAACAATCGACGCCACGAACTGATCGATTCCCTTATTTCGATTATGATAATAAGGGTAGTTCAATGAAATTTCACAGAATTAACACAACTAAATTAATGTTTATTGCAACAACTTATTAACTAGAAAGATATAAATGGAACAACAAAAAGAAATGTGACTACGTAATGCGCGATATAAGATATGTGTTAACTGTTTGGCTTCTCGAAACGTTCTGATTCTTTCTGGAAGGCGACCCCCACTACCTTCGGATCATGCCACATTCTTTTACGCCAGATAAAATAACGGCCACGAATCGACGTTTCTGGAGGTCGCCCTGCTTAATGAACCATGCGCTTGTCACTACAATGTTTGTTTTGCCGGGCAGCCGCGACGATCCGTCCGCGACATTATAGTGCCGCGACCGACAGTTAAGAATATGATCTATGGCAAGCCGCATGGCGTAACATCCTCCCCCCGTTGAGAGGGTACCGATCAAATTAGCGAGATGTGGTTGAAGTTCCCATCTTAGTTCGTCTCGGTGGCTAATTGTTCGGGTTTCTCGAGATCGGGTTGAATTGGCAGTGGGACAAGCCTTTTGACGGCCCGATCCAAAACGCTCTTTGCCGTCTGAACTGTAGCTGTCCGGATGACACCATCGGCGCCTGGATGAACCTTGATAACTCGGCCCAGAGGCCAATGCATGGAGGGAACGTTGTCCTCTCTGAGGATGACGATTGTGCCTTTTTGGATGCCGTGTCCACCCTTGCTCCACTTATTGCGGTTGGTTAGCTCGTTCAAATACTCCTTATGCCAGCGGTTCCAAAAATGCTGTTTAAGCTGTTGGATATGCTGCCATCTGGAGAGTCGGTTCGATGGAATGTCTCTGAAATCTCGATCACGCAAGCACATTAGTGAATCGCCAATGAGAAAATGTCCGGGAGTGAGGACTAGGAGATCATTTGGATCGGTGGAGATAGGAGTTAGCGGGCGGGAATTGAGGACTGCTTCTATTTCTATGATAAGAGTATTCAATTGTTCAGAGGTGAGTAACTCGTTGCCGGCTACACGCCTGAGGTGGCGTTTAAATGACTTCACCGCTGCTTCCCATAGCCCACCGAAATGCGGCGAATGAGGGGGAATGAAGCGCCATTCGATTTGTTTGTCGGCTAAAAATGCGGTTACTTTTTCCTTGTGATCGTCCGATTGTAATAAATCGTGAAGCTCTCGTAATTCGTTGCTTGCTCCTCTGAAGTTGGTGCCGTTATCAGAATGGATGGTGGAGCAATACCCTCGTCGAGCGATAAATCTGCGAAGAGCGGCGATGAAGGCTTCGCTAGTGAGATCGTCAACGAGCTCGATGTGTACCGCTTTAATTGCTAGGCATACGAAAATGGCTACGTATACTTTTATCTGACGACGGTTACGATCTCGTTTTTCCTTGATGTGGAACGGCCCGCAGTAATCGACGCCGACGTTTGTAAATGGGCGAGATTCCGTTACTCGCGCCTCCGGCAGATTACCCATCACGTATTCTACCGGCGGTGGTTGAGCGCGGCAGCAGCGGACGCAGCCTTTGATCGCCCGCCATACTTGACTTCGACCGTCAACGGGCCAGTATCTTTGTCTTACTGCGTATAACGTAGCCTGCGTGCCGGAATGCATGTGGATCTTGTGCTCGTGGTCTATGATGCGTGTTGTAACGGATGACTTAGGTAATACTATGGGATGTTTCTGGGCGAAGGTCATCGACGAATGACTGAGTCGACCCCCGACTCGCAATATTCCTTCCTTGTCTATGAACGGATTGAGTCGCGTGAGCTTACCCTTTATCGCCGCGTTCCGATCTTTTTGGAGTGTACGAATTTCCTCGGAGAAATGGATGTTTTGCAACAATTTTATCAGTTTATTGTGCGTTATGCGTAATTCAGTAACGGTTAGGGGTGCCGCTCGGTTCCTTTTCAGTTTCCAACGGAGGCAACGAGCTATGATTCGTATCAACTTGGGCCAGGATGAATACCTTTGCAACAAACTGTAATCGGCGGGGTTTGCGGACAGACAAATAGCCCCCTTCTGCTCCGGTACTTCAATTTGCGGTGTTAGCGCCCATGTCGGCCAATAGCCTTCCGACTGGTAGAGCCATGCAGGACCGTGCTGCCAGATGGTTGGGCGCAGAAACTCTTCGGGTGTTTGGCCGCGTGATATTAAGTCCGCGGGATTGTCGTCGGTAGGAACGTGGCGCCAATCGCGGATGCTGGTTTTTGTTTGGATTTCGGAGACTCTGTTAGCGACGAATGTTTTAAGGGTGTGAGGTGATGTATTGAGCCAATGGAGGACGATAGTGGAATCGGTCCAATAGATAGTTCGAGTAATTTTGTGTGATAGGGCTTGTTGTACTGTCGACATCAGGGACGTAAGAAGGAGTGCTCCGCTCAGCTCGAGCCGAGGAATGGTCTGGCACTTGAGTGGGGCGACTTTCGATTTTGCGGTTAAAAGTTGGGTCCAAACACGGCCGTTGGTGTTAAGGGTTCGAAGATAAACACAGGCTCCGTAAGCCTTTTCGCTGGCATCGCAGAAACCATGCAGATCAATTTCCATTGCGGACTCGATTATTGCCTTGCGTGGGAACCTGACGTTGTTTAATAAGGGTAATTGGGCATAGTACCTTTCCCACTCTGTATGTAACTCGATTGGAAGTGATTCATCCCAATCGATTTTCGACGACCATATTCGTTGAAGTAGCATCTTGGCCCGAACAATCACCGGTGCGAGCAGACCGAGCGGATCGTAAATTTTTGCAATCTCCGAGCTGATGATTCGTTTCGTGACTCGAGAGGGCGTGGGTTTGACTTCGACCGAGTAAAGAATAGAGTCGTCGGATGAATTCCAAAACACTCCCAGCGTCTTCAAGGTTTGCGAGTCGCCCAAAAAATGTTGGTGATTTGTTTCTTCTAAGGAAAGTCCGTGTAATAAGTCCTTATCGTTTGACGCCCATTTTCGTATGTTTAAGCCGGCCAGTTGAAGTAAATTGGTGAGTTCTGTTCTGAGCGTGAGGGCTTCGTCCTTCGTTTCGGCTCCGGTGAGAGCGTCGTCGACGTAGAAATCCCGCTGCAGTACCTGTGCTGCACGTGGAAATCGATGTCCTTCGTCCTCTGCCAGTTGCTTGAGGCACCGAATAGCTAGATACGGGGCTGCGGATAAACCGAACGTTACAGTGTTAAGCTCATATGTTTCTGTTTCTCCACTCGCGCTGCGCCATAATATCCTTTGATATTTCCGATCCTCTGGTCGTACGAGGAATTGCCGATACATTTTCTCGATGTCGCCGGTGAGTACGTATTGATGAGCGCGGAATCTAATTAATATATAAAATAAATCTTCCTGTAACTTGGGTCCGGTGTGAAGTGTATCGTTTAAGGAGGTTCCGGTAGTGCTTGGTGCCGATCCGTCGAAAACTACACGGAGTTTGGTGGTTTGACTCGATGCTTTGGTCACGCCATGATGGGGTAAATAGTATCCGTTGTCGTCAGAGTGGTTGTCATTGACCTTCGTTATGTGTCCCAACGCCAGGTATTCCTGTATTACCGTTCGATATTCTGATTCGAAGCGTTTGTCGTGCTGGAATCGGCGATTGAGTGAGGCGAGTCGTTTACTCGCCCGCGTTTTAGAGAATCCGAGTGACTGAAGCTGATCGTTGAAAGGTAGAGCGACGATGTATCGTCCTTCACTGGTGCGTCGGGTGTGGACTTGGAAGTGTTCTTCGCATCGTCGATCTGCCTCTGAGATATGTTTAATTGAGGGTCCTTCATCGATTTCCCAAAACCGCGCGAGGTCTGCTTGTAAAGTCGTCGTGGATGTGTGAAATATGTTTGTAGCGGTTTGGAAAGTTGGACTCCCCCCGATTACCCATCCGAATCGCATCTTTTGCAGACGCAGTCCAGGCTCGTCTGGCTGCGTGAGGTTGACTTGTCCCACACACATCGACGCGAGTGTTGAACCTGAGCTTAGTAGTACATCTATCGGAGCTGGTAAATGAAATCGTGGATCGGCCAATTTGAGATTTTTCGGTATCTCAAGTGTCGAACGATCGATGGGTTCGCTGGGAATTAAGGTTGATATGGTTGGAATGATAAGGAACGTTAATGTCCGCGTGTATGTACCGTCAGTGGAAGTGATCGTGGCCGTGATGTGTCGCTTAGAGGTCGTTGTCAAGGTGTCTAGAGCTCCGATCGGGACCGAACATTTGTTTTGTCTTATCTTTAACGATTTTGCTAATTCCTCGGTAATGAAGTTCATACTGGATCCGGTGTCGAGCAACGCTCGACAACGGATTGGTTGCTGTTTATCATTCAAAATATTAATCTGCGCTGTGATGACTAGATCATTGGACAGTAATTCGGATGCTATTGGTCTGGTATGTTCGGTCATCAACGGAGTCGTCGATCGTCGGCGTCATTGGTTGTGTGTTCGTCTGTCACTGGGCGGTGGACTTGGAGACGCGGCTGTTCGTGGTGTTTCCGATCTGTGGTCTGTTGTGTGCTTTTTGCGGCGAGTGGGTGATACGTAAGGTGGCAAGGAAGGTGTTGTGGATCGGCTATTTGATGGGGAAGATTTCGGGCTGGACGTGCTGGAACGAGACCCTGAATGGCGTTTTGTCCTATGCAGCATTGTATGATGTCGTTCTCCGCATATGCGACATGATCCTGCGAAACAATGCTTCGTTGTGTGCCCTTTCCCGAGGCAGTTGAGGCATAGTGATGCTCTTTTGACCTCCCGAATACGTTCGCGAAGGGATTTGGTTTTGAAGGTGTCACATCTCCAAATGGGGTGTGGTCCTTGACAGGTGGGGCATGTTGGAGTAACCTGTGTCGCCGTAAGTGCATGCCCTCGTGATGCGCGTTGACGGACCGGAGTAGTTTGTTCCGGTGATTCTCTTGTTTGTCTGACCGTGGTGATCGGTCTGGAGCTTCGTGCTAATCTCTCTAGGAAGTTTAATAAATGAATGTACGGAGGTACCTCGTTATTGGGCAGCGTCATTTCCCATTGCTTTTGGATACTTAGTGGTATTTTCGAGAGGATGAGGCTGTTGAGCATAGCACTAGTATCGGGGTAGGACTCTCCTAATTTGTTCAATGCATATATGTGTTGTTTAAATGTGTGGACTAAGCGCCTTAATTCCGTTGGAGACTCCTTGGTTATCCTTGGATAATCAATTATTGCCATGCAGTGACTGAAAGCTGTGTATCGTGGACATTCGAAACTTTCCTTGAGAACGGCTATAGCCTGACTGTAGTTTACATTACTAAGGGGTAACGCGTTTAAGCAATCGGCTGCTTCTCCTTGCAGGGCGGACTGCAGGTAATGGAATTTCTGTATGTCAGTGAGACTAGGATTTTTATCGATTGTGGAGGAAAAGGTATCATAAAACGTGTTCCATTTTTCTAAGCTTCCGTCAAAAGTAGGGAGCCGAAGATCTGGTAATTTAATGGATATCGGATTTAAACTTGCGGATGATGCACAGGTTGGAGGGTTTATGGATGTCGACGGCGAAGCTGTTTGCGCGTTCCTCAGAAGATTTTGTAGCCTTGTGTCTACCGCGACGTACTGATCCCTTATTTCGAAGCCGCGCGCTTGTTCTTCCTCGTCCAATACTTCTAATTCGAGTTGAATCGCTTCGAATTGACTCGCAACTTCGGTCAGTTGTTTCTCGTAATTCTTTAATAAGGAATTTTGCTGACTCTCGGATTGCTCGTACTCGTCCAGTCGGTTCGATAAATATGTGAATCGGCCGCTACAATAGCCTCGTCTCCGACGCAGGGAGATGAGTTGGTCTTCGCTCGTCATCGTTGCCGAGGATAGGAGATGGTCGAAATAAGGAACGAGCTTACCTTACTGTCGTGCGGCGTGAGGTCGCGTGTATGTTAAGTTGTGAAATTCGTTGCGTTGATGGTTGTCCAGCTGCGACGGAAGGCTGCGTGGTTGCGTTCCCTTGCCAATGGGATGTGCTTCTTCGAAGATGACGCGCCTGACGTCACTGGTTTCGTTGTAGTGGATGCTCCTGCTTCCGCTGCTGGTTTTGATAAAGTCACGTGGCACTGTGTGGTCACTGGTAAGTGCACTCTTCACTGGCACGTAATCCGGCTCGAAGAACCAAAATGTTTCGATCATTCGCGGAGAGACGCGATCGCGAGATATCACGTCAACGAGAGTTGTAAGTTCTCGTTACGATTAAACAATCGACGCCACGAACTGATCGATTCCCTTATTTCGATTATGATAATAAGGGTAGTTCAATGAAATTTCACAGAATTAACACAACTAAATTAATGTTTATTGCAACAACTTATTAACTAGAAAGATATAAATGGAACAACAAAAAGAAATGTGACTACGTAATGCGCGATATAAGATATGTGTTGACTGTTTGGCTTCTCGAAACGTTCTGATTCTTTCTGGAAGGCGACCCCCACTACCTTCGGATTATGCCACATTCTTTTACGCCAGATAAAATAACGGCCACGAATCGACGTTTCTGGAGGTCGCCCTGCTTAATGAACCATGCGCTTGCCACTACAATGTTTGTTTTGCCGGGCAGCCGCGACGATCCGTCCGCGACATTATAGTGCCGCGACCGACAGTTAAGAATATGATCTATGGCAAGCCGCATGGCGTAACATTCAGCAAAAACTAAACCAACATTCATAAACCAAAAAATTATAAAAGAAAAAAGAAAACCCTTCCAAGGTCCCTAACCAATACGTGCGAATTTCTACACACATAATGTGTTGGCATTAAATCGGATTGAAGGAAACTTCAAGCAATAAACAATGTCCCTACTTCGAAGTCATAGGATAACATCCAATAATATAATAACGTAATATAATAACTTTTAGAATTAAAATTCTAAAACTCAAAATCCTCATTCAGCTATCAGAAAAAGAAATCCACTTCAAATGCAGACGAACAACAGAGGAGGTTTGAAAATCCGTGATGGACTCTCCACGCAATCAATACTACGGTATTTCGATTTCATTTTAATACTCCATTCAGTATTATTACCGATGCTACGGATTATATAATAGGGCTACAAATTGAGCCACGATGAAATCGACCATAAGGTACCAGTTGCATTTACTATTCATAGTTTAAAGCAAATCGCATCTATTCAGGAACCGAACAGGAATATCTGCGGTATATACTCCGTTATTTCCAACATTATGCGTTAGAAAAGTTACACTCATAACCGAGTACCGATCCATAGTTTGAATAATTTCAGTCAAAGGCTCCATTTAAAATTGGTTTGACGAAAATTGAAGCTCCTGGAGTACGAATACGATACCGTACACATGTCTGAAAGGACAAATTCCAATGACTCCTGTTTCATAATTTAAAGGTGGTCTGCGTTTCCTTCTTTTCTTGTTCAATTTCTCCAATTATCGAAAACCATTCTCGATGGAGCGAAACGATGTTATACGAATAACGTGTTACACGGAGGTTTGTCCAATTTTCAAACCGTACTAGACCATGGTTTTCAAATTATAAATATATCGTGTTATGTGGACAACACTGTAGTAGTATAGTCTTCATTACTACGGGAATAAGAGCTAAAAAATTGCTAAATTATTTGGATATCTGTCATTCTCGACGAATACGCGTGATTATCTTTATGCTTGCGTTGAGTTTATATCAAGCCAATCAAGTTTGCATTGTTTGCGGCAGTCTTCTTTCTAGCAACGCCCTGTTCATACATGAAAAATAGGATACACACGAAGATACACGCGATGTAGAGATAAACACCACCGAGCAGCTACAACCCCCCGCTCATGGTGGTACAAAACATGGACCAGGATACAGAACAGTTGCTTAACCTCTGGAGAAATCGTGTTATGTAAAATACATAAAGTCCTAGAAATCAGATAACCAAATTTAATTACCAGCAAAACTGGATGTATAATCACATACGACCGTAATATTATAAAAAATAGGAGAATCACACAAAAATATTTCTTACGAAATCAAAATTAAGAACAATTCATACAGTTTCGAAGAAATAGACATTTCAATACTAGAGAAAATATTAGAAACGGCTCCAAAGGTGACTCGCAACTGTAACCAGTATAAAGCCAGCCTTAATACGTTGCAAACACGAGTCAATACTTTCACAAGTAAAGGTACGGCACACGAACGAATGTTACGCGAGTACGATTTTCGTTAACAGAAATTAAAACTGCAAGAGGAATGCTGCAGCAAGGACTTCTTGAAATAACTTCAACAACATTTCCACGAAAAGCACGTCAGCGGAGAGAAGAAGCCCTAATACTTTTGGAAGGGCATCGGCAGAAACAAAGACAACATCCTAAGAAATACGTATGCACGGAAAGTTCGCGTTTTCGGGCAATAGGTCGCCATGTGGCAATTACCTCATCGTAGTTTTAGCAGAAACAAGAGTAGCTACTTAGAGCGGAGGGGTTTAACATCCAGAACTAAAACTGAACAGTTATTAATTGTCAGTCAACAAGTTATACGATTAATTCTACAGTCAATATTTAACGAGCGATCGAAAACTTATTAATAGACAAGAGTTATTCACCATCAAGTAGCTATATTTGGACAGTTTAATTCTTAATTGGACAGTTTTGAAGTGCGATCGACAATACATATAAAAGAAATGCCAAAAGCAAGAAGGAATCGTAGAGAACGTTCAAAAGAGGAAAATACGTGTATGTTTTCTGCTAGTGAATTCAATCAATCTTTTTCAAAATTCACTGTACAGGAGCGTTATGTGTATTGTATGTCTTTTCTTTATGTAGCGGCACGCGAGTCAGGACAATTCAAATCCTGTTGTTGTTTTGCCTCGGAGTATCAAGACCGTTAGGTTACAACTATTGTAAGAACAAATAAACTCCGGGCTAAACAATGTCGCCGCTACATACAACCGTCAAACGTAGTCGAATTCAAATTTTCCGGTTCTCCCCCGACCAGTATAGATAAACGAACGCGATCGTGAGCGAGAGAGTTCATCGAACAGTATCGAAGAGCATCATCGTGTAAACAAGTATCGAAGTGATCTACAGAGTTCTTCCGAGTATTTATCGGGTATTTATTCCGCAATTTATATTTGTACCAACGACTCACAATTCGTCTGTAATTTGTTTATTTATTTATTTATTTATTTATTTATTTATTTATTTATTTATTTATTTATTTATTTATTTATTTATTTATTTATTTATTTATTTATTTATTTATTTATTTATTTATTTATTTATTTATTTATTTATTTATTTATTTATTCAAAATATATTTGACGGACTGCGATAGCAATATTTCGCTCTCGTCATTTCGCTCAACCAATCATCGACCAATCCTCCAGAAATTCGATTATGTTTGCCCGAGATTTGTGACAGTGGGCTTGGGCTCGAGGTGACACAACTGGTCACCAAACTACGTTTGGTGACGCGATGAACGTTCTTGCCTAACAGAGAAGTGCCAATATTGTGGGACACACGTTGTATTAACAATCAAACCCCGGGCAAGAGCAATGTCGGCTCTACGCGGGTCTGCCTAGGAACGGCGGCTGGAATTTTGTTGGTATCCCCGGCCAATATGCAACGAACAAACGCGATCGTAAGGAGAGGAAAATTTCCATCAGTGTTTTATTCTTGCGATCACCTTGGAGAGTTTTCACATCGTCTTTACGTGCAGTATTATACCGAGCGTCACAGCAAACGTTACTTTGTGCTTCAAAATATATTCTACATTTAACAAAGAGTTACCCGGTTGACCATGGATTCGTTATTGAACCTAAGAACATTGTCTTTAATATCTCGAGTGTCTAATCACCACGATTATTTGTCAAACTTTGTAGAAATCAATATTTATACCAGTAAATATAATCTCTATTGTACAACAACGATGGCTAGACCGAATGAAGATTCGTTACACGCCCCTAAACCTAACGCTAACCCGACATATATATATATATATATATGTAATGTAATATTTTTGGAAATCAGGCGATTGGTTCGTGAAAACTCAAGAATCGATTTTCTAAGTCTTCTTCCGCATCTCCTCAGAATTCTCTGCTTCTAATCCCTCTTCTCTTTCTCCTTCTAGCTCTTAACTTGCTTTTTTCTTTGTTCAATCTTCCCTTCTCGAAGTCCTCTTTTGTTCTCTATGCTAAGTCCCCGCCCTTCTATAGAATTTACATCGGCCATAGCCGATCCCACATGTTTGGCGCCGGCATTCTTCTCCACCACCTTTCTGGCCAGCTGTTTACCGGAAGTTGTTCCTCTCCCTGTGGTCGGCGTACTGTGGTCGCTTTCTCTAATTCCAAAGGAACCCTCGGATTCCTCAACCACTTCTACTTCCGCTCTGCCACTAGTCGTAGGGCTTCGCTGGAGTCTCCTACTCGGTTTGAAGGGGCAAAAATCTTCTCCTTCCTCACCCCTATTTTCCATCGGAATAACAGAGATTGTCACGTTGTCGCTTAGTTTGATATCTGAAACCATCCTCGGTTTCTCTCCTCCCACTACCATCTTCTTTCCCTTGATTTTCTCTTTCTCCCCAGTAGCTCTTACCGTACGAGGGGGTGCTTGGGGATCTATCTCCCCCCCCCCCCCCGAGAGTAGCCAGATAACCGTCCGATAACCTCCGAAACCCCCCGCGCCATAAGTTTATTTTCCTTAGTCAACTTATCCATAATGAATTTTTAAAGGTAAGTCCGTGAACATCGCCAAAGTCGTCATCAACCCAGATCAGAAAACCGTGCAAATGTATCCAATCATAACCAGAAAACTCGCCCAGTCGTCAACGAAAGCTATCCAATAATAAATATTAATAAATATAAATAAATAAATAAATAAATAAATTACATATAGTTAATGTGCAAACTTAATAATATTATATAAATATCTAAAATCTACATTAAATCATTCTAAGCGCCTATCGTTCTAATTAAGACCTGATGATGAGTACGTAAATTGCTACATATATAATAATAAATAATAAAGAATAAATAAATAAATAATAATAATAACAAATAAATAAATAATAAATAAAAACAGCCAATAATAATAAATAAATAAATAAACAATAATAAATAATAAATAATCCAATGTGAATAAATAAATAAATAAATAAATAACTACTATTGAATAACAAAAATAATAATAAATTAATAGATACATAACTAACAGAATGCACGTTACAATTGCATTCTCCATCCTACTCGTCCCCACGCAACTCATATAAAGCCTAGTTACGTAGCACACCATCACTTATTTATTCACAAAGAAGTTCGGCTCGAGTAAAATAAAATAAATAAAATAATATATAATAGAACTCTGGGCGACCCGACTTTATTCCTTCATAATAGGAACTTACACTGAGCCGACCGTACATACTCTCGAGCGATGCCCGTAAGATTGCAACGCCACGCATCGACGCGGCGAACCACCTCACCTGCGCATCGCTCCACGCCAACGCATGTGTCACGACCGGCATACTTCAAATCCGACGGACTGACGATAGAGATAAAGATGTGGCGGCACTCGGCGACAATGTATATCGCTGAAGTGCCTAATGAACCATCAACATCCCAACGGTCCTTCCACCGAGGGTTCTAGAAGAAAGAGCACGTGGCAACGATCGCGGACGCCTAGCAAATGCATGGACTGTGGGGATGTTGAGGGATGACAAAAGAAAGTAATCGGATCCGATCGAAAGTAAAATCATAAGAGTCAGTCTTAGAAAGTCACGCCTAGAGTTCGGAAGTAGATTGTAAAGTGTATTGATGTTAGAAAAAAAATAAAGTTTTCTTTTTTTATTTTTTACCTCAAATTCCTTTCTTATTTTGTTATTTTACGTGACACATGCGTCCTAACGCTACCCATCACGCAAATGGCGTCAATTCTACACACATGCGCGTCTTAATAGTAAAACTATTTCGCATATTTACCGCTTCACACAGTGACATGTCATCGCGAGTGTTAGAATAACTCCACAATAATTTAAAAAACAAATCCTACTCGTATAACCGCCCGAACCTGCAATCTCTGCGGCGGATAGGGAAGCGTTCCCAGAAAGTGCACGTGTGTGTTCGTATTTAGTGAATATTAATTATTTATTACTAATATCCCATTATCGCTTATGCATTACCCGCAACGCGTGAATATCTTACATTACACGTTACTCAGTGTGCTGTTAGTTTTATAATGACAAAGCGAAATACCCTCCGTAACCCGAGCAAATGGTGAGAAAAATGATGACAGTGTTACGTAAAATAACAAAATAAAAAAAGAAATTTGAGGTGAAAAATAAAAAAAAGAAACTTTATTTTTTTTTAACAACAATCCACTTTACAATCCACTTCCGAACTCTAGGCGTGACTTTCCAAGACTGAAGCTCTTACAATTTGACTTTCGATCGGATCCGATTACTTTCTCTTGTCATCCCTCAACATCCCCATCGTTCATACATTTGCTAGGCGTCCGCGACCGTTGCCACGTGCTCTTTCTTCTAGAACCTTCGGTGGAAGTACCGTTGGGATGTTAATGGTTCATTAGGCACTTCAGCGATATACATTGTCGCCGAGTGCCGCCACATCTTTATCTCCATCGTCAGTCCATCGGATTTAAAGTATACCGGTCGTGACAACAGCAGAGTCGAATGCGACATGGTGCGTATATTCTAATACTCTCCTAGACCTTTTTATTTCAATTAACATAAATAGAGTAAGAATAGTACTTACAGGTCTCCACATAACCTCCATTTAATAATCATTCAAATCACCAATGATATCACTTATAATAAACCTCCTGTGTAAGCATTTGCACTGAGTACCCGGCTTTCATTGCAGAGATTTTTACCCTCCGCTAACTCACATAAGCTTTCTACGCAATCATCAACTAGTTTATCACTGCCTCTAAAGTAAGTACGTCCCTCATATATAATTCTAAGTAAGTAAGAAATAAATATACACATAAATATCTATTTGTAAAGTGACATATAGTCACTATACCTAACTCATCACTATATAATAAACTAGCCTAATCTAAAGATAAACTAAACTACAGTACTATGTCGATGGCCAATTACTAGATAAACTAAGTAAGTAAGCAAGTAATATAATCCTCTTTACTAACTATTCATTCGATACCAATTTTTATGCATCAAAAACCTCCTTTGGCTACCACTACGCAAACATCATCAACTTAATATCACCACCTCTTAAAGTAAGTACGTCCCTCTTATTAAATATACATAAAACTAAACTCCATAATACTATCTCAGTAGTCAATTATTAAAATTATCCACTAAACTGATAGCAATTGAGGCGAGCTTGTCCGTATGGCAAAAAATACGACCACTATGACGGACGACAACACGACAATTCCAGTACTCGCCCTAAGTAACCTCCTACCTACTCATTACAGAAAACGAAGTAATTCGTCATTCGGCTTGTCGATCTTTCTGTCTCTACGATTTATTTTCCGACTAGATTTAATACATTGTTACATTTCATTTTATAAAGTACGGAGGTTCACGATCAAATACGAGATACGATCGGATAATTCTAACAATCAATAATTCTTACGCCATTTTACATACTCATCGTTCCGAAACGCGAAACAGAGTATTGAACATACTTTAGAAATACGTGAGAAATTTATGATAAACCCAATTTGTTACTTAACTTTATTAGTTTGCATAATGAACGAATGAACATATTTAAATCTGTATTTAATCGCAAATTTAAACCACGATGAATAATGTTCGGTTAGCGATGTTTGTTACGTATAATAGTTGTATTATTATGATCGACTTCCTGGTTTGACGATGAAAGAGCAAATAAGAGAAAAGAGGAATATGGTTGTGTAAATGAAACAAGCAAGCTTGTACAGTACGTACGGCTTCCTATTAGTCTAACTGTTCAATGTATATATATATATATATATATATGTCGGGTCACGATTCGAATCTTGGGCGCGCGACGACTCCTCATGCGGACCAGCCATCGTTTCACAAAGCCGAGATTCTACCTACACGCATATACAGGTCTATCACTAAGCTTAACAAATAATAAGCACGACCAATAACAAGTCCAACAAACACCAAGCCTAATGAACAACACGATCCACGAATAATTAAACTAAATAATACTACTAGCAATGTTTGAGTTCAAACGAATCCACGGTCACCGGGATTCCCCACTAAGCGAAACCAACCCAGACGCAAATGCGATCGTCGAAAATGCTCGATGTATCACTCTCCAAGGCAGTCGCAAGAATACCAGCCTCGTGGAGATTTTTCTCCCTGTACGATTGCATTTTGTTTTCTATACCCGTTTGGAAGCATCGAGAAGGTTCCAAACGCCGTTGCTAGGCACACTCGTTGGAAGCATCGAGAAAGTTCCAAACGCCGTTGCTAGGCAGTTTCTGCCTGGAGTTTTGATTACTAATACAATGTATGTACCCCATTGCATCGGCACCTCCGAGGCAACATCACACGTGGCTCGGCCCGCTCTCGAGGCCGCATGCCGCCACAACCACATTTCTCGGAAAACACATACAACCACTCCAGACCTCCGTTAGATAAAACATCCATCCCGTGACCGTGGCTACGTTCAGCGACCGATTGTCACCTCGAACCCAATCTCGCTTATTACAAATCTTAAGCAATTACAACTATAATAAAATCTAGGCTAAGGTACTAGAGGATGTTCCCAAAATTTCCAAGGAAAGGCTTCGGCTTTCCTTTCATCTCCGACACGGCCATCCTGACTATCACACGTCCTCGGGTGTACCTTCGTCAACAAAACAAAAGGAAACAAGATTAGTATCATTGTGATTAGCATTCAAAGTGCCAGTTGCATTCTGCGTGCTTTCAGTCGGGTCGTAATGACATGACGGACCATTCTCGATTTCACACCCAAATGGGTCTCATCCTTCGAATCGCACATACTCTCAAAGTTCGTTACATAACCAGCTTCGTAACACGATCGCTGTCAACACTAGACCGCCTCCAGCCTCGTGACATTGTCACTGCCGGTACTAGACCGCCTCCAGCCTCGTGACATCGTCGCTGTCGGTACTAGACCAGCTCCAAATCCGTGACATTGTCGCTGTCGGTACTAGACCAGCTCTAACCTCGTGACATTGTCGCTGTCGGTACTAAACCGGCTCCCAGCTTCGTGACATTTTCGCTGTCGGTACTAAACCGGCTCCCAGCTTCGTGACATTTTCGCTGTCGGTACTAAACCGGCTCCCAGCTTCGTGACATTGTCGCTGTCGGTACTAAACCGGCTCCCAGCTTCGTGACATCGTCACTTCCAGTGCCTGACCGCACTGAACTCCATCCCATGGCCGCACCTGGGCTCATATAATTCTACGATCCTCTGGGATCGGGGTACTCACATCGCCATGGTCACTGTTCTCGTCATCACAACAGACATCCAACTCCGCAGGAATGCAACTATCCGGCATTTTCCTTAACCTGTCATGACTGTACTTGTATGACCTTTTCCCATCCAGTGTTTTCAAGGTATATCGGTCTCCTTCCAGGACCTCCGATATTACAAATGGACCCCTGAATTTTGGATCCAATTTTGTCTGGTTCCATTCTTCATTTTGGCGTAGTACCAAATCACCGGGATTAAACCTAACTACTTTAGCTTTGGTTTTATCGAATCTCTCTTTGTCATACCTAGTACTAGTTTCCATCTCTTTTATTGCCTGTTGTCTTACACTGGAGATATCTATTTCTTTTTCCTCGATGTTATCAGGTAGTAATAAGTCATACGGTCTTGCTGCTCTACCAATCAATAACTCTAAAGGACTCGATTTGGTTACGCGGTTGATGGTGCAATTCAAAGCCAATTGCATCCCCCCGATCGCGTCTTGCCATGAACGCCCGGTCGTTTCTACCGTTGTGAACATATTTTTTAACGTGCTCATAACACGTTCTACTTGCCCATTGGCCCTACTTGCACCGGTCGCGATCAAATGAACTTTGATTTGTTTGCTTGCACAGAATTCTCGAAATTCCCGGCCCGTGAAACATCTACCCTGATCTGCTATTATCCGACAGGGACTACCGAACAAAAACACGGCGGACTTAAGTGCCTTGATAACGCTAAGCGAATCCAATTTGCGTGTGTGATGTAAGTGCACGAATTTCGCAAAGGCATCGATCAAGACGACGACATACTCTTTCGATTCATTCTTGCCACTCAGCTTGCCCGTTATGTCCATGTGCACCGTATGCCACGGTATACCGGTCTTAGGTATAGGATGCAGTTCAGCCTGTATTTTACCTGAACTAGCCTTCGAAACTCTACAAGCATGGCAGTTCTCGACAAATTTGCGAACGTACTTCGCCATTCCCTCGAACCAATAATACTCATAGAGCTTCTCGAGCGTTTTATCCCATCCTAAGTGCATAATTGACTGATGCACATGGTTGATGACGGACCATCTAAAACCTCTCGGAACAATGGGTAAGCAAAGGGTTCTGCCCTTTCGTTGTATTTTACGGTAAAGTGTACCGGATCGCAGTTCGTAGGTATTCGCGATATCTTCCGCGAGCTCTTCGTTCTGCAACTTATTAACGATTTCGGAGATTTGCGGATCGCGACGTTGTTACGCTAATAGCCAATCCTCGGAGATCTCGGCCAGATTAATCTCTTTCTCTGCGACCTTGTCTATCATACGGCGATTCAAGTCTACGGGGTTTCGCGAAAAGAAATCTACGTGGGCCATTCGTTTACCCTCTCGATACATGATGTCAAAATCGAATGTTTACAAGTAAGCCCACCACCTATAAACCCGGTCGTTTAAGTTTACTTTGTTGCTGGAGGCTTTCAAAGAATTACAGTCGGTAACTACTAAGAATTTCCGTCCATGTAAGTAGTGTCGGAAATGCTTGACGGCGCTTACTACTGCTAGTGTCTCCAGTTCGTACGAATGATACCTAGATTCCGCGGGACTGGTCCTTTTACTATAATATTCGATGACTCTGTTTTCCTTTTCGACTTTGTGCATTAAAATAGCTCCATACCCCTCCGAACTAGCGTCGGTATGTAGCTCTATGGGACGATTGGGATCAAATATCATTAACACCGGCGCGTCGGTCAGAACAGAAATTATCTGTTGTCTTATCTTTTCGTGCCTGTCCGTCCAAGTTACGTGCTTGTTACTAGAAGTGAGTGCGTACAAGGGTTTCATCACTTGTGAAAATTTAGGAATAAATTTTCGGAAGTAAGAGGCCAAACCTATAAACTGCCTAAGCTGTGTGACGGTCGACGGTGCAGGTAAAGAATTCAAAGCTTGTATTTTTCCCGGGTTTGGACGAACTTCTCCGTTACGAATTACATATCCCAAATAAAGTACCGACGTTTTCAGAAAAGAACATTTAGCGAAATTGAAAGAAAATCCGGCGTATACGAGAGTGTTTAGTACAGTGTGCAACCTTTCTAGAGCTTGATCTATTGAGTCGGCGATTATTAGAACGTCGTCCAAATAAACAACGACATACGAATAAGCGAGGTCGCCTAAGGCCTTGAAAATGGCTCTCTGGAAAACGGCTGGTGCATTTTTCAACCCAAACGGCATCGTCACGTATTCGTATTGACCGTCGGGGGTAACGAACGCAGTATATTCCGTCGAGTTAGGATGAATGGGAATCTGATGAAATCCGCTAGCCATGTCCAGGCTAATGAAGTATCTCGCACTCTGCAATCTCGCGATTTGGTCAGCAATAAGAGGTAAGGGATACCGATCCGCGACCGTATTTTTATTCAGCGCTCGAAAGTCTACACACAATCTGTCTGAGCCGTCCTTCTTCTTCACGAGTATCATAGGGCTCGCGAACGGCGAATTACTAGGTTTTACGATTTGTGCTTTCATTAATTCGTCTATTCTCTCGCGTACTATTCTTCGCTCTTCCTCGCTAAGCCTGTAAGGGCTTCTCTGCACGGTGACGTTGGGATCAATTAGCCGTATTTCCAACTGACCCGTACTGACGCGAGTACGCGGGAAACCCGTAATGAATGATTCTTTAAATTTTTCGAGAACAGAGATTAATCGATCTTTGTCGTTACCGATCACATCAGTGTCAACCTCGTTAATGTTGACCGCATCTTCCGCGACTTTACCACAAGCGTTAACGACCTTTGTTTTACAAATAACGAGGCTATTTTGCGTGATATTTACGTCGAATCCCTGGCTCAAAATCTCGCGACCAATCATGATGTCGTATTTTAGGTAATCGTCGGCAAGGACATGAAAAACTATCTCCAATGTAAGACCGTTAATACAAACAGTGGACAAAATCTGAAGTGTACTCTTAATACAAGTATTCCCGATCCCCCGCATCACTACCACATCGGTTATTCTCTTACCCGAAAATTTCGAGGCTAGGGACTCTTTGATTAACGAACACTCGGCCCCAGAATCAAAGTAAAATGGATACGACTCACCCAGATGGCTTAATCTACCAGCCGGAGCTTCCACTACACAGGAGTCGATCCGGCGTTCGTCAATGGAATCGTAGTTTCTTTTCCGCGATGATGGGCAATTAGGCGCGATATGTCCCTCCTCGTGGCATTTGAAGCAGGTCACCTTCGACGATGCGGCTGGTCGTTTTTCCTTCGGGTTTCGTATATCCTGCTCCTTCCCCGTTTGTATTTGCAGGCGACACTCCGTTCTCCTATGTCCGAGAGCACCACAGCGGTAGCACTTAATCCGAGGAACTGATAGCCTGCTTCGTTTAGCTTCAGGTTCCGTTAGTGAATTTCTTGGCGAAAATGTCGGCTGATCGTTGTAAGGGAGAATCCTCATTTCATCATGAAATTGGTCCTCCGTCCTGATATTATTCGCGAGCGTTAGTCGCCGAAAGCGTCGATCTTGTGAACTCAGTATATAAAGGGCGAAGGCATTGATCACTTCGGGCATCGTTAGATCTTGCAACTTCATCTGCAGCATGGAGCGGAGGAGACTACCGTACGCTCCCGGGGATTCAGTCTCCGACGGTCGTTCTCTGGATATCCTTATTAACGCCGAAGCGGCTGTCTCTCTGCCACCAAAACGCGAAAGAAATTGTTCCTTAAACGTTGGCCAGGTAAGCTTTCCACCGCGCACCATTTGTGAAAGCCAATGCGCAGCAGGACCCCTTAGGGCGCGATTTAGAGCGGAAAGTAACGCACTATCTTGCATCGGGTGGTCTTTCAAAATCAAATCAGCATGAGAGCACCACGCGGATGGATCGGCGCCCGCACCTTCGGGGTCAAAACGTGGTAACGTTGCATCCTTAGATTCAGTACTCGGTCTTTGCTCCTCCGGTTTGTGCGCTAGCGTCTGAATTAACTCGCGCATAAGGACCATTTGCTCTTGTAGCACTTTAAACGGTTCTGATCCCACTTCTGATGTCGGGTCACGATTCGAATCTTGGGCGCGCGACGACTCCTCATGCGGACCAGCCATCATTTCACAAAGCCGAGATTCTACCTACACGCATATACAGGTCTATCACTAAGCTTAACAAATAATAAGCACGACCAATAACAAGTCCAACAAACACCAAGCCTAATGAACAACACGATCCACGAATAATTAAACTAAATAATACTACTAGCAATGTTTGAGTTCAAACGAATCCACGGTCACCGGGATTCCCCACTAAGCGAAACCAACCCAGACGCAAATGCGATCGTCGAAAATGCTCGATGTATCACTCTCCAAGGCAGTCGCAAGAATACCAGCCTCGTGGAGATTTTTCTCCCTGTACGATTGCATTTTGTTTTCTATACCCGTTTGGAAGCATCGAGAAGGTTCCAAACGCCGTTGCTAGGCACACTCGTTGGAAGCATCGAGAAAGTTCCAAACGCCGTTGCTAGGCAGTTTCTGCCTGGAGTTTTGATTACTAATACAATGTATGTACCATTGCATCGGCACCTCCGAGGCAACATCACACGTGGCTCGGCCCGCTCTCGAGGCCGCATGCCGCCACAACCACATTTCTCGGAAAACACATACAACCACTCCAGACCTCCGTTAGATAAAACATCCATCCCGTGACCGTGGCTACGTTCAGCGACCGATTGTCACCTCGAACCCAATCTCGCTTATTACAAATCTTAAGCAATTACAACTATAATAAAATCTAGGCTAAGGTACTAGAGGATGTTCCCAAAATTTCCAAGGAAAGGTTTCGGCTTTCCTTTCATCTCCGACATATATATATATATATATATATGTCGGGTTTACATTAGAAGTAGAGTTAGGGGCGTGAAACGAAACTTCGTTTGGATTACACGTTGTCGTTATGCAATGGAGAAGACGTTGACTAGTGCAAATACGATTATTATAGAACCGGAAAAATAACCGTGGTAGTTAGGTACTCGAGAAACTAATGACAATGATCCTAGGTTCAATAACGAATCCGCGGTCGACGGGATGATAGATGAACGTACTCACAAAATCTAAGTCGGATGCGTAATATTCACTGGTCGTAAAGGGTTACTCCTTTCATCAGTGAGATCGCGAGCGAGAATGCTTTTCCCGTCCCGATGATGCCACAGAGGAAAACTATAATGGGGTGTGTCTAAGGACACGAGATCATCGGATTCGTCGAGAAAAGCCTTCGTCCAGAAAGTAAGGGAAATTGGCGTTGCTGCTAATTGGTCAATCTCCATATCGGTGGTTAAAAAAAGATGCTAGCCGCCCTCGAGGGAAAGTTGCTAGTGGGAGACGCCGCTCGTTGAAAAATATGTCTCCCCTATCTTCCCGTAGTTGGGACAAAGACTGTTTGTCTGTTTGAAGGACTTTAGTTAACTAAACCTTAAGATTTATAACGGGCCCTCGAGCTAGTCGAACATGTACTGCGGAGACGCATCGACATCTGGCAATCATCTTACTCGAAGAATAGGGTCTGCGTGTGGCGAGCCACGGGACAGAAACCGTTGGAATGTTTACTGTCGCGTGTCGCCACGACTATTTCTTTTAAGGAGAGCTATAGATTTACTCCATACCTTTGGTAGACAAAGCGTTCATCCCGTGACCGCGGCTACGTTCGGCAACTGGCTGTCGCCTCGAGCCCAAGCTCATTATCACAACTCGCGAACAATTACAATCGGATTGAATAACTACAATTGTTTAATTACAGCTATAGTAGACTCTAGATTACAATGTTGCGGGATTATCCAAAATTCCAAAGGCTCCAGTGTTCTTTCATCTCCGACATATATAATCTGTAGGACGCAGTGAGAGTGCCATGGACTCTCAGTTGACCTGTTGATGTTAGAATTAGAGAAGAATCATAGAGCCAAAGTACGACTAATCGTCGATCAACTTTGATGGAGATTTATCTGATCCAAATCATTACTTATATAATTTTTTAAAATAAATTCAAAGTAGAGTATGCGTCATCTATTTTCCTCTTCAGGATTAATATTTCAATAAAACCGCAAACATGTATAAACCACGATAATATTTGTGATTGCAAATATAATGCACTTTTATATGCTACTAAGAACACCTACACCTGCTTATATGCAGTGTGATGGATCCTCGAGAAAGAAATGGCATTTGTCAGTTATTTGTTAGTTGTATCGATATAGAAGTGTAAGGACACTAGTGGTTTTGGGCAACTTGTCTGAAAGCTAATTTCTCTACGATTTAGATAATATAGAAATATGTTGCGAGGCTCAACTTTGTGGACAATTTTTTCCTATACATATAACTGGCGATCGTTAGTGTAAAAATTATGTACAAAAGTGTACAAACGAAAGGAGTTTCTCGAAGCTCCATGGGGCAAAGTGCCACATTTCAAAGCGCAGTGACACTGGTCAAAGAAAAGAAGGAACGTATAAATTCGAATCTTGCCCCATGAGCTTAGAAGCCCGTAAAAGAGGTAACTCTCCTGAAGGAACTCGATGAAGTCTATAAGGACTCCAAATGTCCTAATGTTGCGATAAGTAAAATCCTCAGTAGCAAGACAGTAGAACAAATACAAAGTACAAGAGAAAGAATTTAAATATAGCCAGTGAGGTTATGAGCCTTCAGGAGGTGACAGAAGGAGGGTGTGATCCCGTCAACTCAGGCAATGCGCGGACATATGAAGAGCCTGATATTAACGAGGAAATATTTAATGAGGAGTCCACCCGTCAGTGGAGACTCCAACTAGAAAATGAAATGGAGAAACTAATCGAGGTACCCCGGCCGTTAAAGGAGGATAACGCTCGGTTAACAGAAATTTGAGCAAATAATAAAGGAAATAGAGAAGCCATTATTATTAAGTTGAATGAATTTATTTACAAATCTCTATATGGAGCAATAGAGAAAGTGAATGACAAGATGATGAAAGTAATAAAATGAATAAGCCCCAAAATAAGGGGAAAAAAGAAAGTTAATTATTACAATAGAGACAAAACGAAAAGATACTCTTATGCACATTGCCAGGAGTTATTTAAAGAATGTCCTAAGAAGTTGGCCGACTTTGTTGTTAACAACGATCGTGCATACCTGGAACCAGCCAGACAACCACCACAAGCGATAGAACTGAAGAGGCTCTATGAGGATCTGTGGGGTCGGGCAGGACCATCCAATCCCCAAATTCCAGGAAATAGATCCTCTGAGCTGATAATAAGTAATTGTTTCCGCCGATAACCGCTGCGGATGTGAGCGAGAAACTTAGTAAGATGAGGAAAAAGGCTATGGCAGGACCAGATGGATTTCAAAAAGATCATTTAATGATATCTGGTCTGTCTGCAATATTGGCAAAAATTTTCAATATTCCGTGCTATAATTCCTATTTTCCGACCTGGCTGCTTGGTTTATTTGGCTTTGGTATTATTTTTATAACAATAGGCCTCATTCTCGGCCGAATTTTCGAAAGGGATATTGTGCTGAACTTAAGGCAGAAAGGTTTTACATCAGAGAATGGATATAAAATTAACATAGACCTATTCAACGCTGCCTTAAGCCACAGTAAGAGAAATAACGGGAAGATATTCACAATCGTGGATATCTCCAAAGCGTTTGACACAATACCCCATTCGGCGTTAAAACCTTTCCTGGCGAGGAAGGGTGTGCCGACCCCTATAATCGATTTAATCGAAGGCGTGTATAACGAGGACAAGACCAAAATCAAAACAAGAGATAATATAAAGATCGAGATCAAGGTCCTTAGAGGAGTCAAGCAGGGTGACTCTCTGTCGCCGCTGGTATTTAATCTGTGTCTATAGCCGCTGCTGGATGTAACAGAGGAGCAAACCAGTGGCATAAATGTCAGTCATGAGAGAAAAGTACCAATCTCTGATGACATTGTCCTACTTGGTGAAGACGCGAGGGAGGCACAACGCCAAATGGATATGCTCCATGAATATCTGAAGGGACTAGGAATGAATATTTCAGGAGAAAATAGCCAAACGTTCCAGGTGGTCGTGAAAAAGGACAAAGAATCACGGATTAGGCTCGAAAATATCAACATACCAACCGTTGACCCAGATGAGGCCTTCAGGTACATAGGCGCCAAAATAGGGCCTTGTAAGGGCATCCATTGTGGCATCATAGTGTCTGAAATTCTGAGCGTGGTCAGAAGAGTTAGAAAGCCCTCCCTGAAACTAATTCAGAAAATTGAGTTATTAACGAAGTACATCTCCTCTCGATGTATTTAACATCTGCTTATAAATCCACCAAACGATAGCGTATTAAAACTGTTGGACAGGGAAGTCATGGAAGAAATAAAGGCCGTATTACACCTAGTGCCTTCGACAGCCACCAGATCCTTCTACACTCCAAAAGCTAATGGAGGATTAGGATTACCGAGGTTCGAACACATTATCAAACTCGGTACCCTAAAAAGCGTATTAAGCATTAAGAATTCAGTCGATCCAGCAGTATCTAGCTTGATCAATGAAGAAAACGACAGGAAGCTAAAGAAAATCGCAAACTCTCTAAGGATTAATTGGCCGGCCACTTCCGAAGAGATAGAAAAAGCTACAAAGCGACTAAAGAGCGGACATATTAAACAATGGCAAGAGTTGAGAAGTCAGGGACATGGAGTTAATGACTTCTCAAAGAATAAAACTGGCAACGTGTGGCTTAAGGAGTATAATCTGCTCAAGCCCACGAGAATCATCGATGCCGTAAGACTTAAGAAAAACACCTTTGGGACAAGGACTGTATTGACACGGGCCGACAAAAAGGTAGACGTAGCTTGTAGATGTCGGGTCCAACCGGAAACCCTTGAACATATCTTAGGGTTGTGCAAATTCACCAAAGGTTTGGGGAGCACAAGACGGGTATGTGTTCTCAGGACGTAGGACCACGCCTTGGGAAACCATGATGGATCTGATATTCTCCTACAGTCGGGTCGCGACTGGTCGATGCCTTTGACACCCGTCAGTTCGCCGATCCGGTGAAGAGAATTTCGGAGAAGTTGGTGGGCCCATGCCTGCCAAGACCACTCACCTCATCTTCTCGTGGGGCTCTCCGTCGCCCTGCACCGGCCATGACCGGAGTAGGGTGCGAAAGAGTGAGTGGCAACAAGATGAAAACTTGAGGACGACTTGGCGACAAACACTTATATAAAATGATGGAGTTAGATAATAAAAAGTGTTAGGGAAGTGATACATTTACACTGTACATGAGAGTGTGTGTGTAAGGTTCAGAGAGCGTCCAGGTCTTAGTTGAGACAAAAGACTGCCGTTAGAAGATTCTGGATAGTCGGTTGGCGACAAGCGTGCGTGCAAGACGTTCTTCAGAGTGTAATATAGATGTATAGCTGTTGTGTGTGAAATATAGTCAATTATTTGTATTTCCAAATCCTCGAATTTCCTTAACATGGTAGCAGAGCGTGGTTACTAGTTTTGCAAGATATTTAGTGCGTGGTTACGATCTTGCGAGTGAGTTTTCAGTACAGAGAAAAAAAGACTTTCAGAGGAAAAAATATACTTCGAGCACGTAGGAACGCTTGAGTAAGAAAAGAAAAAAAAAGAAGAATCAATTAAAATAGAGAGATCGGAAATCATGATACCTATATTCGATGGTGAGGATTATGGAATGTGGAAGCAAAGAATCACGATGTTTCTCAAATATAAGGAATGCGAGGTTATTACAACTAGAATGAAGAACGAAAGAGACGATGAAGACTGGGACAAAAAGGATTTGAAGGCGATAAATATAATTTATAGTGCAATATCGAACAGACAATTGGAGTATGTTAGGGAAGGAAAAACGGCGTATGATATAATAAAAAGGTTCGATGAAATGTACTTGAAAGAGTCGACGGCACTGCAGATCGTATGCAGAAGGAGATTGGAAAACATAAGACTGGAGAACTACAGTGATTCAGCATCATTCTTTAACGATTTCGAAAAATTAATCAATGAATTAAAAAGTGCGGGCGCACAAGTAAGTGAGAGGGAAAAGCTTAATTACATGCTGAATACGTTACCCGAAGAATACAGCTACATAGCGGACATAATAGACGCATTGAAAGAAGAGAATCAAACGGTAGCGTATGTGAAAAATAAAATAGAAATAGCAGAGAAGAAAAATAAATCCAATCGAGGAGAAAGGCAAACCAACGCCTTTTCTGCAAAAAGGAAGGATGCTTCAGATGTGGAAGATTAGGACACTTTGCGAGAAAGTGTCAAAATGGCGTCCAAGCGGGAAGCAGTAACGGCTATTGGCATATGCCAACACGTGGTCGAAACAGAGGAAGAGGGAACAAAGGCAATACGAGCAGGGGACGTGGAAACTTTCATCGTCAATCAACAACCGGCACGGGCGAGCATGGAAACTCAAGAGCAGGCATATGGATAGCAACGGCGCACGCAGCAAACAGCAGTGAGACGAATGAAATAAGTAAGAACGAAATAGTGTGGCTATTAGATAGCGGTTGTACCGATCACATAATTAATGATATAAATTATTTTGATAAATCTATCGACCTAAAAGAACCGGTAAATATATATTTAGGCGATAATAGACCGATAAAAGCGACAAAAGTTGGGAATGTTATAAGTTATTTTGAAGCATTCGGAAAACAAAATAAAATAAATATGAGGAAAGTATTTTACGCGAAAGAAATGTCCGCAAATTTGATTAGTTTGGGTAAACTAACAGACAATAAGAATACGGTTATTTCCAAAGGAAATATTGCGAAAGTAATAGATGAGGATAATAAACTTACACCTGTAGCGTTCAAAGAGAATGGGACATATAGAATAAAAAGTATATTGAAAGGGAAGAAGCACTTAGTAAACAGCGCCGAACGTAGTGGTATGAGTAAAAAGGAAAGATGGCATAGGATGCTAGGACACGTAAATTTTAAATACTTAAAGATTTTGGGTAAAGAGCAGCTAGTGACTGGCATACCGAATGAATTTGAAAAGGAACTTTTGAAATGTAGGGTGTGTATAGAAAGCAAAATGCATAACTTACCTTTCAAAAATAATCGAACTAAGGCTAGGGAAATAATGGAAATTATTCATACGGACGTATGTGGTCCCTTTAAGACTACCGGATTCAATGGAGAAAAATATTTTATTTCATTTATCTATGATTATAGTAAAATAGCTAGGATCTATTGTATAAAATCAAAAGATGAGGTCTTTGATTCTTTCGTACAGTTCGTAAATGAAGCCGAAAATTTAACGGGCAAGAGGTTAAAAATATTAAGATGCGATAATGGTAAAGAATATTTAAATAATCGAATTTATAAATTTGCTAGGGATAAAGGTATAAGAATAAATAATTGCCCAACATACGTACATGAATTAAACGGGACAGCGGAAAGGCATAATAGAACAGTGATGGACATGGCGCGTTGCTCGTTAGCGGAAGCGAAAGTACATAAAAGGTACTGGCCGGAAATAGTTTGTACAGCGGTATACTTGAAAAATCGAATATTAGCGAATACTATAGAGAGAAAGACACCTTTTGAAATATTCTTCGGGAGAAAATCAAGTGTTAAAAATCTACATCGATATGGAAGTAAAGTTTTTGTAAGAAGGCCAGAACAAAAAAGAGTTTCCAAATAGGACAAGAAGGCAGATATGGGAATTCTATTAGGATATAGTGAAGTAGGATACAGAGTCTTATTAGGTGGGAAAATAACAATAGCTAGACATGTAGAGGTCATAGAGACAGACACTAAATGTATCGGTTTTGAGGAAAATTCATTAGAGGCAGATAGAAATGATAGCGAAGATAACTATTCATTGGATGGTATGGATAAGGAAGAGTTAGAAGGTAGGAAAGATGAAAATAATAGTAGTATTGAAAGCTCAAACACTCCTAGGAGATCTACACGTATTAAGAAGACTCCAGTAAGGTATCCAGAAAAGGAAAATATTTGCGAGATGCATGCAAATTATTGTAAAGTAGATATCCCTCGTACATTTGAGGAGGCGATTTGTTGCGAAAATAATGAAGTTTGGAAACAGGCTATGGATAAGGAAATAGAATGTCTCTATAAGAATAAAACTTGGAAATTGGTAGAAAGGGTAAAAGGCAAAGAAGTATTAGATGTAAAATGGGTTTACACGAAAAAATCAGAGGACAGGTATAAGGCTAGATTAGTGGTAAGGGGATTTCAACAAAGAAACGTAGCCGATGACATATATTCTCCAGTGGCGAGTAATCAGACCTTTAAGATATTGCTATCATATTGTTGTCAAAATGGATTAATAATTGAGCAAATGGATGTAGAAACTGCCTTTTTAAATGGTGAAGTAACCTCGGAGGTATATGTAAATCAACCAAAGGGATATGCGGACGGAACGAATAGAGTTTGTAAATTATCGAAAGCGCTTTATGGGTTAAAAGAAAGTCCGAGGGACTGGTATGAGTGTTTTGATAAGTATGTGACGAGATTAGGTTTTAAGAAGAACAATATAGAGCTGTGCCTATATACTTATGGAGAGGGAGAAAATGTTGTTTATTTGTTAATATACGTAGACGATTTGTTGATTTGTAGTAAAAACAAAGGGAAGATACAAAGTGTAAAAAAATTATTAACTGATAAATTTGAAATGAAAGATTTAGGTGAAGTAAAAGAATATCTTGGAATAAATATAGAGTATGATTATTTAAAAAATGAAATGAGATTAAGCCAAAAGAAATACATAGAATCATTAGCAAACAAATATAAATTACATAATAGCAAATTGTACTGTACACCTATGGAGACCAACTTAAAAATTGAAAAAGCTGAGATAAATAGAGAGGACATTGGATACAAGAATTTAATTGGCGCATTGCTGTATATTAGTGTAAATACCAGACGCGATATAAGTTATAGTGTGAATTACCTGAGTAGATTTCAAGATTGTTGTAACGAGACACATCTTAAATATGCCTTGCGAATATTGAAATATTTGTACCGGACTAGAGATTTAGGGCTACATTATAAAAGAAATGAAAAGTGCGAAACGATAGATTGTTATGTGGACGCTGATTGGGCAGGAGATGATATAGATAGGAAATCGACTTCTGGGTATGTAATTAGATTGTATGGAAATGTAATTGGATGGAAGTCTAAAAAACAAAGGTGTGTGACAAAAGCCTCGACGTATGCAGAGTATGTAGCTCTATCGGAAGCGGTGAGCGAAGTAATGACTATCAGAGAACTAATGAAAATCTTCGATGTAAATGTAGACGATAACCCTGTAAAAATCTATGAGGATAACTCTGGAGCAATGAGTATAGCAAAATACGGAACTTTTACAAAAAATTCTAAACACATTGAAATTCATTACCACTACGTTCACGAGTACGTAAAGGAAAATAAGATAAACATAATAAAAGTAAGTACAGAAGAAAACACTGCGGATATTTTTACGAAGGCACTGTGTAGAGAGAAATTTGAAAGGTTTAGGTCATGGATGAATGTAAAATAAGAGAAATGTAAATAAAGCGATAAATGTTAAATATTTTGTTAATTCGACAAGTATGTAAATAAAATTAAGTGTGCAGTATAAATGTAAGGCGTGTTAGGGAAGTGATACATTTACACTGTACATGAGAGTGTGTGTGTAAGGGTCAGAGGGCGTCCAGGTCTTAGTTGAGACAAAAGACTGCCGTTAGAAGATTCCGGATAGTCGGTTGGCGACAAGCGTGCGTGCAAGACGTTCTTCAGAGTGTAATATAGATGTATAGCTGTTGTGTGTGAAATATAGTCAATTATTTGTATTTCCAAATCCTCGAATTTCCTTAACAAAAAGAAACACGTTTACGGTGCAGGGGAGGGAGACCCCAGTACCGGCGCAGTCGTGAGTAGTCAAGTGGGCCCCATTGCGTCGTCATCTCACGACCACGGCCGTTCGAGGGTTGACAGCCAGGCCCCCGGACGTGTTTCTGCGCCTGGCGAGGCGGAGAACAGTAGGATGCAGGTTACCGAGGAATCTCCAAGAAGGACGACCAGAAGTTCGCTGAGTACCACGGACAGGTCGGAGAGCGTTGTTCTCGCTCCGGCCATGGTAGACGATGCCACGTCACCGACGGCAGGAGGACTGCGGACGCGAGCATAGTCCGACGACGAGGCCTCGGTCGCCTCGGTCGCGTCACGCTCATCGCTGGCTTCTGCGACGTCCAGGGGTAAGAAGTGGAGGATCGCTATCACAACCCCGGATGTTTCGGGAGAGCTGACGATAGAAGTAAGGACAAACTCGGCGGCGGACGTTAGCGCCGAATTTACTAGACATTTCGCGGAGATCATGAGGGTTGCGACGACATCGTCCAACTTAAAGGGGCCATACATAAAAACTCTAAAAGATACAGCGAGTTACATTACCGCCGGATAGAAGAACGAATCATTAAGGAGGACAGAACCAACGCACAACCGCGGCATCGTGGCTACGAGGCTTGCGGAAGCAAGGCTGTCTGCGTTGAAGGAGGAGGATACAGCCCTTCGTCATGAATTATCTAGAAGGGCTGCTTGCGCTCACGAGTACTCGCGGTGCACTGACTCAGCGTCCGAGCCCGGCCGTCCTCCGCGGGGGGGGGGGGGTAAGAGTGACAGTGCACGCATTGATGCCCTCGAGAAGAAGTTCGACGAGCTCGGACCATACATATTAAGAGCCATCGAGGAGCGATTTGGGGGTCGACGACTAGGCACCCCTGAATCCCGACGCAAGGCAGACCACTCTGCCACCCGTCGCATCACTCAAACATCGGCGCTCTCGAGGGAACAGGAGGGTGGCGAATGGAGAGTGGTGGAAAGGAAGAAGCAGAAGAGGAAGAAGAAGGGAAAGACGGTCGCCTTTGGAGAAGAGGCGAAGAAAGGGACGACTATGGTCCCACCGGCAAGGATGACAGGCGCGTCGAAACCAATCGTCGCAGCCACAACGAAGAAGGGGCCGACGCAGGCCAAGCTCCCTTGCACACTGCGAACATCCGCGGTGACTCCAACGCTGAATGAGGGAGTAGGGATGCGTACGCCGACGTCCATGCTACGGCCAGACAGAAGGTTCTGCTTGCGGAGATCGGCCTGGAGTCCGTCGATATGAAAAAGGCGATGACGGGCGCCATCATCATAAGGGTTCCTGGAGACAGGGACAGGGGAAAGGCGTCACTGCTGGCGACGTGCCTGGCCAAGGTGCTAGATCCGACGGCGGTGAGAGTCGCCGCTCTAACGAGGACGGCGCGGCTGAGAGTGATCGGGATAGATATCTTGGTTAAGAAGGAGGAGCTGCAGCAGAGCGGAGGTGAAGTAGGAGCGATCGGCGCCTCCAGAGGCGGCCTCGGGTCAGGTTGGATAGAGTGCCCTGTGGCTGGAGCCCGGAAATTAGCCCAGACAGGAAAAGTTGCCCTGGGCTGGTCCACTGCAAGAGTTATAGCCATTCCGAAGAGGCCTGTAAAGTGCTACAAGTGTTTGGAGTTGGGACACGTACGAGCAACTTGCGTGTCCACTGTGGATCGAGGGCACCTGTGATACAGGTGCGGCGGAAGCGGACATCGTGCTAGAGGCTGTCATGCCTCTGCACCCTGTGCGAGTCGCTCGGGGAACCCGCCGACCACAGGATGGGCGGGGCGGCATGCGCTCCCCCGAAAGTCAAGAGGAGAAGACCCACCCGTGAGCCAGCTGCGGAAAGGAACCAAGGGGGAGCACCGCCAAAGCAGCACCGGTAGATGGCCGGGAGGGGGCCATGGAGTTGACACAATAATTTGAAGTGCCTCCTCCAAAGTAACCTTGGGAGATCAAGACGGGCGCAAGATCATCCAGACCATCCGGGAGAGCGAAATCGCCCTTGCGGTGGTGGCTGAGCCATATCGTGTATCTAACGCCCCCAACTGAGTCGGGGTCCTAGATGGATCAACAGCCATAACGCCGACATCAGCGCTGAGTGCCCCCGGCGTCCTGCTTGACCTTGGCAGCGGCTATGTCGCGGCCGAGTGAGCTGGAATAGCAGTGGCGGGCGTTTACGTTTCCCCTAACAGCGGCTTGGCCACGTTTGGGAACTTCCTGGACGGAGTTGGCGAATACATCAGAAGATACCTTCCCCGCCAGGTACTCGTCCTTCAGGATTTCAACGCCCACTCCTCGCAATGGGGAAACGCCAGAACAGACACTCGTGGAAGGATGCTGTCCGATTGGCCTGCAGGTCTGGGGTTCCTACTGGCAAATAGGGGCTCGGCAAGCACTTGCGTGGCGAGGAGATCTTCTGTGGTCGACGTCACGTGGACTACCTCCGAGGAGTACCGAAGAATCTACAACTGGAGAGTGGCCGACGGGGTTGAGACTCTGTCCGACCACCTCTACATACTGATGGAGGTGGCCCTTGAGACTACATCTGCTGCTACACAGGCTTGCAGTATCCGAGGAGTAAACCGTTCCCGCCTCCCATCACGAAGGTGGCGTCTCAAAGAGAGGGACAAGGAGATGCGGTGTAGTCGTCGCGAAGCGTTGACAAGGAGGCGGAAAGCCTCCGAAAAGACGTGAGCGCGGCGTGTGACGCCTCGATGCCGCGCTCCGTTTCTGGTGGTAGACACAACCGATGTGTATACTGGTGGACCCCCAACATCGCGGAAATGCGAGCGAGCTGGGTTCGAGCCCGCAGAAGACTCCTAAGGGCCCGTCGTCGTAGGCGGATACGCGACGAGGCACAGATCACCCGCTACTACGAAGCATACAGAGAGACGAGACGCACTCTTCAGCGGGAGATCAAGATCGTGAAAGCTCGGTCCTGGACGGAAATGGTCGAATCGGTCGAATCCGATCCGCGGGGGCGGCCTTATCGATTAGTAACGGAGAAGTTCGACCTTCGCCCCCACTCCCCGCTGACCGCGCACATGGATCCGATGTTGCTCGCTAATGTCATGAGTACTTTGTTCCCACGGCAAGACAACGATGCGAGGCAGTCATGTCCATCCTCCTCCTCCAGCGGGACGACGACGACGACGAAGTGGGGCGAAGAGCTACGAGTCACCGAGAAAGAGTTCTTCGAAGCAACAAAGAGGATGGCATTCCGCAACGCGGCACCGGATCCGGATGGAATCCCAGGCTGGGTTTGGGCGGAGTCAATCAACACCTTGGCTCCTCGTCTACGGCACCTGTTCACCAGATGCATGAGGGAAGGTGTCTACCCCCGGACATGGCGGACGGCGAGATTAATCCTATTATGGAAAGAGGGTCGCCCGTTGAACTCGCCGTCCGCGTATAGGCCGGTGTGCCTTCTGGACGAGGTGGGCAAGCTATTTGACAGGATAATTGCCACCCGCCTGAAGGCACATATGTCGGAGCGAGTGCCTGGATGGCACGATAGCCAGTATGGCTTTCAACGCGGTCGCTGGACGGTGGACGCTGTGAAATGAGTGAGGTCCATGGCGGAGGCCATGGTTTTCCGAGAAGGCGTGGCGTTGGCAGTCTTCTTGGACGTCACGAACGCCTTCAACGCCATTCCCTGGGACGGGTTAGTGGAGGCCCTGGAACACTTTAAGGTGCCGTCGTATCTCGTTCGTGTCATTCTGGCGTATCTGAGCGATAGATAGGTCGCGTACACCGGCAAAAGTGGTGAAGAGAGGAGGCCGGTCGAGCGTGGTGTTCCACAGAGTTCAGTGCTGGGACCCATCCTGTGAATCACGACTTGGTCCTTCGATGTCCTATGTCCCCGGGCACAGGCATGGTGTGCTACGCCGACGATATCTTGGTCCTGGCCGGGCGACGTTGGTGGAACGAGGCCGTGAATCTCACCGAGGCCGCCGTGGCATGCGTAATACGCGTCATCCAGAGGCTCGGCTTGAGCGCGTCGCCAGCAAAGTCCGAAGCCTTGTGATTCTTCGATCACCACCATAGAGGAACCTCACCTCCTGGACTGTTTGTGTATATCAACAGAAAAGAAGTCCCGGTGAGATGTCAGTTGAAATACCTGGTTCTCACTCCCAGCTACTTCGAGCTCCTGGTTCCAAGGGTGACAGCCGCAGCCAACCCCCTATGCGGCTTACTACCGAACATCGTTGGAGCAGGAGATGGATTTCGCCGACTCTACGAGGGAGTGGTTCGGTCTTGAGTCCTTTACGGGGCCCCTGTATGGGTCGAAGACCTGATGGCGAGTTGTCGCAACTTACTCTTGTTGAGGAGGTTGCATAGGACGACCGCCACCTGCATAGTGAGAGGATATCAAACCATATCCTACGCGTCTGCGGCTGTGTTGGCGGCGTCCCCTCCGTTCGAGTTGCAGGCCCTTGCGCTCCGACGGGTGTACGGACACCTGAGGGGCATGGGCTCGGACGGGTGTACCCCGCCCTCCCCCGGCCAGTCGACCCAAGACGTCCGGGAGGAGGCGAAACTGAGGGCCGGTCGCCAACTGGGAGGCTTGGAGGGACCGAGGCGGGGTTCCGCTGACATTCAGGTCGACGCAGGTTCTCACTGGCCACGGAGCATTCGGCGAGTACCTGCGAAGGATTCGACGGGAGGGGACTTCCATCCGTCACCACTGCGAGGAAGAGGAAGACACAGCGCAGCACACGCTGGAGTTTTGTCCAGCCTGGGAAGAACCGCGTCGTATCTTGATGCTCGCCATCGGCGAGAGATTGGCCCCCGATGTGGTCGTCGAGGCGATGCTGATGAGGCATCAGGAGCTCATCGCCATCGACTCCTACTGCGAGCAAGTCATGCTCACGAAGGAGCGAACGGAGAGGAAGAGGGAGAAAAGACAGGATCCAGCTAAAGTGTTGCACCGAAGGGATTCGGCACGACACTGCCCTAGGTCCGTTAAAGGAGCCGTCACGCCGAAGGGGGTCTGCCCCCCCCTCCCGTCGGACTTGCACGACGGTCAAGGGAACGTGGCGTTAGGGGGTGTGGTCCCCCCTAGCGGCCCAATTCAGTCAAGGATGCCTCCCTTAACAGGGAGAAGACGAAGGGGTGCCCCGGTAGTATTTCGAAAGAGACCCCGGGACACTTCTGCCAAACGTCAGGATGACCACGTCGGGGTTTTAGTCGATTTGAGTCCGACACTACCCCGTCGCCTCCCGAGAGAAAAAAAATTCACCAAAGGTTTAAGTATTAAGAGGCACGATGAGGTGAAGTCACTACTCGCGGACAAATAGAGCAAAGATAGCGAAGTATTTGTCGAACCTACATTAAAGGGGGTAATTTGTTTAAGCCGGGCCTCCTAATTAACCCCTTAACCTACAACTACGGACATATCCCGTAGTACGATGATCGGGCCAGATATAATATATGTAGTATCGCGAGTTGCTTAGCGCTGTAGATGTCACTGCTGGGTACGGCCGCTTTTCTTCTCATTTTTGTATCGTGGAAGAAAAGTCGGACTCTGGTCGCCGGGATTCGAACCCGGGTTCCGAACGTTCGTAACTTAAGGCGCTAACCACTGCGCTGTCGTCGTCCGACACTAGTTAGTGTCGAGTGGTGGTATTTGCTGTCGAGTGCCACCACAGGCCCTTTTTCCACGATACTGCATATATAATATGATATATAATAGCTTGTTTACGTTTTCGGCCCAAAATTCTCGAACGTAAATCGTAGGATAAGGGGTTAAAAACGAGGAACGAATTCTCGTGGTCGACGTCACCATCCGCTACGAGAATAAATATTACATCCTTAAAGCGGAAAAAGAAAAGATCGACAAATGCTTCCCATGCCTAAACCATCTAACGCGGATGTACAAAATCGACGATGGAGAGGTTTTACCCGTGGTCTTGGGCCGTAGAGGGGCAATAACACCGAATACAAAGAAAAATTAAAAAATGATGGGGATCACAGATAGTGAAATGAAGACTATTGTGATGAACGTTCTAAGAAGCTCTATAGAGATGTCTAACATATTTTTAGACGGATGATGAGAAAGAAGAAATGTAGCTATTTATTTATTCAATTATTCATTCGACTATTTATTTATTTAATTATTTATATATTTTATCCATTGACATAATTTAATGACTAGTAACTATCCATTTATTTATTGACTAGTCGTAAGTATTTGTTTATTTACTTATTAATTTTATTTATTGAGTGATGTCTTATTTATTTACTTTATTGGCAAAATCATTTGCAATTTTGAATAACACTAAACGCTATAAAATTGAGACATGAGAACGCAGAAGGCATAATGTATAATAAAAATAAATTTATTGTTAATTTCCAAAAGAGCAGCTGCGATATAACGTCGTTTAAAATCAAAATATGTTAAAGTGGAACTTGTAGTAATCGTATATTCGTGTTTTAAAATTGATATTGCTGGTAAACGTTTTGCACGCAAAGGTGTAGCTCGAAGTTATCCGGATATGTATAATAGTTTTCCGATGTTCTTGGCGCTGTATTATTGTTACACCACGAGGCTTGCCATAAACCGTATTCCTAACAGCCGCTCGTGGCACTACAGTGTCGCAGACAGATCATCATATAGGACCAGCGAAATATATACAATGTAGCGACAAGCGTGTCACGGCCGGCACACTTCAAATCCGATGGACTGATGAAGGAGATAAATATGTGGCGGCACTCGGCGACAACGCATATCGCCGAAGTGCCTAATGAGCCATCGATATCCCAACGGTCCTTCCGCCGAATGTTCTAGAAGAAGGCGTGCGTGGCAATGGTTGCGGACGCCTAACAAACGCGCGGATAGTGGGGATATTGAGGGACGAAGAAAAAAGAAACAGATCCAATCGAAAGTTAAATTGTAAGAGCTTCAGTCTTGGAAAGACACGGCTGGAGTTCAGAACCAGTAATTAGTGTAAACCAAGTGCAATATCGTAAAGTAATTCGAATTAGAAATCAGTTGAAAATAGAAAAACCGTGTACGTCGTGTTTCTGTGGTTCGTTTACATTTAAGAGTGCCTACGTGACGTAGCACGTAGTTGGTAGTTCTTACATAGGTATGAGGGAAACAATAGACAACGTTAGAAGAAGGACGGTTTCGCTATCCAAGGCGAATCGAAAAGTGTGCGTGTTGCGAGAATCGGAGCTAATTGAGTCGTCGAAGAGTAGAGTCGTTAGAGGTTTCGAGTCGTCCAAGAGTAGAGTCGTGAGAATTGATAGAGTTGTTAGAGAGAGTGTGTGTGTGTGTTAGATTCATTGTGACGAGAGTGGTCAAATAACTGTAAAGTTATTGATATAGATACGAGTATTGCATTTAGTTTCCGTTAAATAAATATCGTTCTCTGTCCAATTTATATTTGTATATTCAATTTAATATTAATAAATTGTAAGTAATCGGGAAAAAATTTCTATCCTTATTTTCCGATATTACACAAGTGTTTAAAAATAAATTCTCTTTTTATTTTTTTATATTTTATCTTCCTTTTCATCTGAGATTTTCTTTTTTTATTTTACGTGACAAGCGCATAGTTCTAGAAAGGTCGATTCGTCTTCGGTCCGTTATTTCATCTACACAAAGAAGGTGACATACGTGAGTGTCACGTAAACTTGAGGATTGGATGATAAAATGAAATAGCTGAGTCGTAACACAACTATTAATTTTGTTTTAATTAAACTTTATTATGAATTCAGCAATCACAATGCAATACACACTGAATTAACACATATAAATCACGATTCACTCCAACCACGTCATGTGAAACCTAGTTACACTGATACGTTAAGTACGCGACTGATATTAGGGTAGAGACCGGTAAAGATATATTGACTATTCTAAGGATACAGAATAAATGAAGTTTTACTCACGATACTGTGTCTGAGGACACGGGACTATCGGATTTGTTAATGACAATTTTGGTTAGGGAAGTGAGGGTAGTAGACACCGTCTCCGATTGGATAATAAGACGGTTGGTGGACCAGGAAGTTTCTTTGCCACCCTCGTGAGAAAGTTGTTAACGGAACATACCAGACGTAAGGAAAACTAACTTTCCATGTTAACCCGTAGTATACAATAAACGTAAAAGGAAACCTAAGACAAGAGATACTCGCTTGGTCTGAAGGACCTTAACTATGAAAATTCCAAGACCTCCGATGGGTACTTAGGACTATTGAGGGTACGTGCCAAGGGTGTGCAGACATCTGGGCGCCATCCTGCCCGCGGTGTGTGGCCTGATCTCTGATGTGAATTGACGTTGCATGAGCATAGGCGCGAACGGTGGCGTGACCCGAGCGCAGTGGGGGTCGTCTCCCATAGAAGACAAAGAAAAAATCGAAGGGCATCAGTATCATTTGAGGATTCAAAAGGAATGCATCGAGAAGTTCAGACGAGTAAAATTAAAGTCGCATATTCTAACGAATGCATCAAGAAATATTATAAAGGCGAGTCGAATTACTAACAAATTAATTGTATAATCGTTAAATAATTTGTGGCGTGTTCATAACATTATTTTTAAATTTTGTCAAATATACAAGTTTATGTTAACCCTGTTAATTCAATGTTAAACTCATTCTAACCATCTCTGTTATCTTAATCGAAACAGGGGAACGATTAATTCGCGGCGTTGATTGTCCGAATCGTAGCGAGAATTTACGCCTCTCGCTGACGCGTTTTCCTCGCGACTGCGTCTCTCCGCAAACGGTCGTAACAATTATTTCGATATACATAGTCATACGTTGTTTCGAACCAAGCAGTACTTCGTTATTTTAAAACATGTAGTGCTGTGTTATTAGAAAATGCATTATACTACGTGGTAGTGAAATAGATACGAATAATATTATATCCTACAGACACACGTGATCGAATGATTTCTATAGGAACACGTGTTAGATAAAAACCTCTAAGGTTAAAAAATTAACTCGACGTTTTTGTTAATTGAATGTTTGTAGAAACTTAACAGAAACTTTGAATAAATCCATCGAGCGTTAAATAAAACAAGATACACGTGTAGATGTTTATATGTAGAAAATAGTTGGTACGTGAGGTTTAAAGGACGAGATTGCTCGTTGTTGAAACCGTCGAATATACAGTTGGTAACTGGTAGTACAAGCGTCGAGGGGGTGATCCTACGCGAAAAAAGAAGTTGAAAATATACAATAAAAATTTTTCGTTTGAGGCTTCATTTTCGAGAAAATCGACTTTGAATTTTCGCTCGGTACGCGTGCACTTTATCACATCTCGTTATAACGAACCTCACAGTAGATTTTTTAAAAAATTAAAAAAAAATTTTTTATTGTATATTTTCGACTTCTTTCTTCGCGTAGAATCACCCCCTTTCCGCTTGTACCACCAGTTACCAACCACCCTGTATTTAAAATGATAAATTAATGTACAGCCTGTATACGTGAATCGTTAGTACAAAGTATAAATTGCAAAATGAAATCGCGGATTAATACTCGTTAATGCTCAAGATACTGTAGATACTGTTAGATACTGTTTCGCGCGACTAACTGATAACTGATTGATAACTGGTTGCTAACTGATAGATCGGTATGTATTGCTCTGCTCGCGATCAAGTCTGTAGTTTCGACCAATCGCGGGGAGGCGCAATCGCGAGGAGAGACGTCAATTCCCGTTACGATTATAGCAATCGACACCACGAATTGATCGATCCCCTGATTTCCTTTGCGATAATAGGGGTGATTCAGTTTGTATAACACTGTGATTCACAGAATTATAAGTTATATATTTCCAACACTTAGATTACACTGTTGAATAGATATAAATAGATAACAACTTATCGCACGAAGATAAGATAGATATGCACGTTAGAGCAGGACTCTTATAATTGAATTTAATGTATTAGTGAACGTAGCACTACAATATATTTAGTAGAGGAGATGGATGTTCGACAATACCGAGAACCGACTTAGATAGTTTGCGTGAATTACGCTCCTCTAGCGTTGTGCTTAGACTTAAGCGTTAGGCGTTAGATTTAGACTGACTTGCCGCTCTTATGCTAATACGGAAGAAAGTTCGGTGTGGGTGTGCCCCTTTGCCTGAAGAACGCGGATTCGTTGTTCACACTTTTCGTTAGGAAAAGTGAGAGTAACGATCTGCGGTGTCGATTGGTCATGACCTACGCTAATGCTTGATGGGATGAGTAGGAAGCCTCCTACCATCGTGGTTGGCAGATGACCTTGTTCATGGGAAAAACCAGCTTGTTTTGTTAGATAGCTATTCGGTTTTTCTTAATAGGTGCGTACCCGCTTTTTCCGTGTTTTTAAGTGCGCCTAATAAACCCAAGGACCTCTCTAAAAACCGGATGTGTTTCGAAAATATTTTTAGGCTTAAGAAATTCTTCAGCACAAATGGATTGACTGAAGATACATGTTGACAAAATACAGGGAAGTGAAAGTTATGGTGGGTCCTTAGGTTTATTGAGGGTCGGAATGACGCAGGCCGTTGGCTGTCCGATCGCGAGGGCTGGCGTGCAGATGTTTTAGGCGACGTAGCATCCTCCCTCCGTTGAGAGGGCACCGATCAAATTCTGGCTATGGAGTCAGGTGCGTCGTTGGTGAATTCCTTCGCTCCGTGTGGAAGTTCGTCTGGATCTAGTTGAATGGGTAAGGGGACCAGTCTTTTGACACCACGGTCCAGGATGCTTGTTGCCGTCTGCACGATAGCGGTCCGGATGATTCCATCGACTCCTGGATGGATCTTGATTACGCGGCCCAAAGGCTATTGCATAGATGGCATGTTATCCTCCCTGAGGATTACTACGGTGCCTTCACGAATGTTATGTTTGCCCTTATCATGCTCCCGTAGACTTGTTAGTGTATCACCGATTAGGAAATGACCGGGAGTGAGGACAGGAGGATCTTTCGGATCGGATGATATGGGAGTCAGTGGGCGTGAGTTAAGAATGGCTTCAATTTCAATCACAAGGGTGTTGAGGTGCTCAAAGGTCAAGAGCTCCGTGCCGACGACGCGGATGAGATGGCGTTTGAAAGTTTTCACCGCAGCTTTCCATAAACCGCCAAAATGTGGTGAGTTCGGAGGATTGAAACGCCATTGTATCTGTCGGTCGGCGAGAAAATTCTGTACCCTCTCCTGGTGGTCGTCGGACTGCAATAGGGTCCGGAGTTCTTGCAGCTCGCGGTTAGCCCCGACGAAATTGGTGCCATTGTCGGTAAGGATGGGTGCGCAGTATCCTCGCCGCGAGATGAATTGGCGTAGAGCATCCAGGAACGCGTCGGTGGTTAGATCGCTGACTAACTCTATGTGGACAGCCTTTGTTGCCAGACAAATGAATATGACAGCGTATGTCTTGATTTTACGTCGGTTGCGATCCCTCCTCTCCTTGATGTAGAATGGACCGCAGTAGTCGATTCCGACGTTCGTGAACGGACGCGATTCGGTAATACGCGCCTCTGGTAAATCACCCATCAAGTATTCCACTGGTGGAGGGTTAGCTCTGCAGCAGCGGACGCACCTTCTGAGAGTGCGCCGCACTTGGCGACGGCCGTCGATCGGCCAATAGCGCAGTCTCACCGCGTATAGCGTAGCTTGTGTCCCTGTGTGATGGTTGTTCTGGTGTTCTTGCTCTATAATGTGCTCTGTTACAGTGGATTTCGGCAAAATAAATGGATGTTTTTGGTTGAAGGGTATAGCGGAGTTGGTTAGTCGTCCTCCGACTCGTAGAATCCCCTCTTCGTCGAGGAAGGGATTTAATGGCTGTAGATTTCCTCCAACGTCCTTGCTTCGATTTTTCTGGAGTGTCCGAATTTCAGTCGCGAAATGACTGGATTGTATTATCTTCATTAATCTGTTGTGCGCCGCAGGTAATTCGTCTGTTGTGATATGGGCAGATCGGTGTTGCTTATGTCTCCATCGAAGACACCAAGCGACGATTCTTATTTGTCTTGTCCAGGATGAATATCGGTGGAGGAGTGTGTTGTCGTTGATATTCGTTGTTAGACAGATCGTCCTTTTTTGTTCCAGGATGTCGACCAACGGTGTCGGGCTCCAGATCGGCCAATGGTTTTCGCTCTGCAGGAGCCAACTTGGCCCGTTTTTCCAAATAGACGGACATAGGAATTCCTTGGGCGTCTGACCTCGGGAGATGAGATCCGCTGGGTTATCATCGGTAGGCACATAACGCCAGTCGGTGATGTTGGTCTTGGTCTGTATCTCGGCCACTCGATTCGCCACAAATGTTTTTAAGGTGTGCGGCGAAGACCTGATCCAATGGAGCACGATGGTGGAATCAATCCAGTATACGATCCGCGATATCTTGGTCGTCAGGGCCTGTTGTATTGACGAAATCAGGGAGGTCGGAATAAGTGCCCCGCTTAATTCGAGACGTGATATGGTGAGCGATATGAGCGGCGCTACCCTCGATCGCGCCGTGAGGAGTCGAGTCCAAATATTGTTTTTTTGGTCCGTCGTTCGCATGTATACGCACGCTCCATATGCCCTTTCGCTAGCGTCACAGAATCCGTGTAGTTCAATTTTCGTTACGGATTCTATGATGGGCTTCCGTGGGAATCTTACAGCATTTAGCAACGGCAATTGTGTGTGGTAGCTGATCCATTCTGTATGTAAGTCTGTTGGAAGAGATTCGTCCCAATCTACATTCAATATCCAGACTTGTTGCAAAAGCATTTTTGCTCGGACGATTACCGGAGCGAACAATCCCAGTGGATCATAAATTTGTGCGATGACCGGACTGATTGACCGTTTTGTGACTCGGGAAGTGTCGCTGATCGTCTTGACAGAATATAGAATGGAATCGTCTGCTGAATCTCAAAAGACGCCGAGTGTTTTTAATGTTGAGGACTCGCCGAGATGTAATGTCTTGTTGATGTCTTCCTCTGGTAATCCTCGTAGCAGATCCCGGTCGTTTGATGCCCATTTGCGGATATTTAGGCCCGCTAGCTTGAGTAGTTTCGTTAGGTCATTCCTCACTGATAGGGATTCGTCCTTCGTATCGGCTCCGGTCAACGCATCGTCGACATAGAAGTCTCGCTGCAGGATCTGCGCTGCTATCGGAAATAGAGGTCCCTCGTCTTCTGTCAATTGCTTAAGACATCGAATGGCTAGATGCGGTGCTGCGGATAGACCGAACGTTACGGTGTTGAGTCGGTATGTTTCGATCTCTCCGTTATCGGCGTGCCACAAAATTTTTTGATAAGTACGATCTTCTGGACGTATGATGAATTGCCGATACATTTTTTCGATATCGCCGGTAAGGACATATTGAAATGACCGGAATCTCCAAAAGATGTTTCTCAAGTCCTCTTGTAGTTTCGGGCCAGTATGAAGGGCATCGTTTAAGGAAACTCCAGTGGTGCTTGATGCTGATCCGTCGAATACAACCCAGAGTTTGGTGGTGTCGCTCGACTCCTTGATCACGCCGTGATGTGATAGATAATACCCATGGTCGGTGGACTGATCCGTGTTGATCTTCGTCATGTGACCCAAGTCTAAATATTCTTGGATCAGCGTACTATACGCGGTTTCATACTGGTTATCGCGTTGGAATCGACAATGAAGAGAGACGAGCCTGCTCATTGCAGCGGCCTTCGATGACGCTAGTGAGGAAAGTTTTTCGTTGAATGGTAATGCAACGACGTATCTGCCTTCCTTGGTTCGTCGGACATGGTTTCGGAAATGTTCCTCACATAGTCGTACAGATTCCGAAAGATGAGTAGTGGCCGGTCCCTCGTCGATCTCCCAAAACCGCGCGAGATCCGCTTGCAAAGCCGCTGTGGTTGCGTGGAACGTATTTATCGCGGTTTGGGACGTTGGACTCGCCCCGATAACCCAACCGAACCGTGTTTTTTGCAAACGCAGTTCAGGTTCGTCTGAACTTGTGCTGTGTAAGTGCCTCAACATCTGGTATTCATTGTCCGAAGGAACCGTTGGTATGTTTTATTGTCAGGTACCTCTATGGGTATTTCCTTTAATGAGGGTCATATTATCACACCACACCTTTATTAGACGAAGCGCCCGTCCCATTGACCGCGGCTACGTTGGGCGACAGACTGTCGCCTCGAGCCACTGCTCACTGTCACTAATCGGATTGAATATCTACGATTGTTTAATTACAACTATAGCAGACTCTAGATTACAATGTTAGGGGATTATCCTGAAGTTCCTACGGGGGGGGGGGGGGCTTCGATGTCCTTTCATCTCCGACATATACATATATTACATTCTTTCATAGTTATCCTCTAATGTATTTGACCACATATTCATGTACTTATTTATGTCTATGCACTTATTAATAATTCATACTGTTACGTCAGGCGACACTCTACTTAAACCAGGCCACACATCGCGGGCAAGATGGCAGCCAGATGTCTTCAGGATCCTTACTGCGTCCCTTCAATAGTCTCAAGTACCCTCCATAAATCTTAGAAATTTTCTAGTTGAGATCCTTCAGACCGAACAGATATTCTTTCCCTGAATTGTTTCCTAAAGTTTATGGTCCACCACGGGTTGACACGGGAAAGTTGCCTTTTCTCATGTATGAAGGCCTCCCATTAGCAACTTTATCTCGAGGGCGGTTAACATCCTTCCTCACCCACCACCATAGCAAATAACCAATTAACAACGAAGCCTATTTCCCTCACTCTCTTAGCCAAAATCGTCATCAACAAATCCGATGGTCCCGTGCGCTAGACACACCCGTCCTTAGCTTTCCTCCGCCACATCATCGTCGCCAAACTTCACTGACTTTCCATCTTTCAAACAGTCAACATCCTTTTGATCGGGTTTACACCCGTAGATCAGTTACTTACTTATCTTATACATACGCACCAGCGTAACTATCTTCTTTACAAGTGGTTGGAATAAACTGTGTTTTATAACTTGTTACATCAGTGTCATATTCAAATTAACTACCTCTATTATCCTAACCGAAATAGAGGATCGATCATTTCGTGGCGTCGATTATCCAATCGTAACGGGAATTTACGACTCCCGTTGACGTGCTTTCTTGCGATCGCGTCTCCCCGCGAATGGTCGAAACAATCATTATGACACCAGGTCATCGTCAGGTTAGCGCAACCTCAGGCATCAAGACCTCTTTCGCATGACAAAGCCATCATCAGATTTATCATTACCTCGTGGAAGTAAGTACCTTGTCTTATCAATAATTAATCATCAAATAAATGAGTAGGTAAGCAATTTAATCCATTTCACTAAAACTCATACATTACAGACATCCGATCCTCCATCGCATGACCCTAGGCAGTCATCAATAATCACAACATCCTAAGGTACGCTCTTCCCTTATTAATAGCTCTTTATTAGGTAAATAAATAAATAGATAAGTCGAGAGACCGAGAGGCACCTAAAACCTGTGGAGCCTCTTAATGAGGCTCCATTCTTCCGAGGTACCCCCTCGTAGGGAGTTATAATTTCTTAAAACTGACAATAGTCAATATTCAATATGTACAATTCCATTATAATAAATAAACACAAATTAAATTAAACAGCATATAAATAAATACAGAAATAAATAAATAATTTAATAAGTTAGGTTGAAAACAATTTTAACCATCTAAAAATATGTTGCCAATTTCAATGAAGCTCCTAAGCACGTGTATTACTATTGTCTTAATTTTATTGTTATTTAATCCCAGTTCGTATGAACTTTCCTTGGTTTTTATAGTAACAGTCCATCTACTACCAAGCATTACTGGTATTATTCGTCCTTCTTTCGAGCCATATATTGATTTAAGGTGTTCCAAACATGGGAGGTATTTGTCAACCTTTTCTTTGTACGGTTTCAGGAGGTAATCTGTATTCTCGTAGCGGACTGTAACACCGACCACGTAAAGCCGTTGCTCGTTTTTGACTACGAGATCCGGCTTGTAACGATTACCCCTCATCATTATTGTTGGCTCAACAAATACCTCATCTCGCTCTCTTAGTTTATTGGCTACAAAGTTTTTAACTTCATCGTGCCTTTTAATGCGAAGGCCCTTTGTGAACTGGCATAACCATAGCACATGCCCCAAGGTTTCCGGTTGGGCATGGCACCTTCTACACGTTACATCGATATTTTTGTTTGCCCGGGCTAAGGTGGTTTCGGGGCCAATGGTGTTCGTTCTCAAACGCAAGGCATCGATCAAGCGGGATGGCTTTAGCGAATGGTACTCCCTAAGCCACACGTTGCTCACTTTTTCTTTTACAATGTCAGCGACACCTTGGCCCGGACTTTTTAATCCTGCCCACTCCTTAATGTGCTCTTCTTTTAACCTTCTCTTTGCCTTCTCCACATCTTCCAAGCTGGCTGGCCAATTTATTCTCAGGGACTTAGCAATTTTCTTTAATTTTGTCTCCTCGTCGTCTCCAATTAAACTTGCCACTGCTGGATCTATTGAGCTTTTGATTTTTAAAGCGCTCCTTAGGGTACCGAGCTTCACAATATGTTCGAATCTCGGTAGCCCTAATCCCCCACAGTTCTTTGGGGCGTAGAAAAATCCAGTGGGAGTAGATGGTAACAGGTGCAGTATCGTTTTTATTTCTTGCCTGACCTGGTTATCCATAAGCTTTAAAACACCTTCACTCGGGGGATTTATCAGCAGATAATATATATATAGCGAGGGAAAATATATTTGGTCAATAATTCTATCTTCTGGCATGGCTCCCTTACTCTTCACACCATGCTCAGAATCTCGGGCATTATAATGCCACAATGGATGCCTTTCCAAGGCCCTATCTTAGCGCCAAATACCTCAAGACTTGGTCTAGATCTATACCCGGTATCCTTTCTTTGTCAACTTTAATTGCCTGGTCTTTAATAAACCAGGTATCCTTCTTGGTTATCACCTGGAATGTTTAATTTTTATGGGCTGATATATTCATGCCAAGCCTCTCCAGGTATCTGTGAAGCTCGTCCATCTGGCTTTGTGCCTCCCTTTCATCTTCCCCAAGCAAGTCGATATCATCTGCGAAGGCCAGTACCGAGACTTTGTTTGCTTCATTAATATTGATGCCACAGGTATTTTTCTCAATTGTTTCAAGCAGCGGCTCAAGACATAGATTAAAAAGCAGTGGCGACAAAGGATCGTCCTGCTTAACTTCTCTGAGAATTTCTACTTCGACCCCTATAGTATTATTAGTTTTTGTAGTCATCTTACATCCATTATACATTTTGCTTATTAATTCCATTATGGGAGTTGGAACGCCTTTTCTAGCCAGACACGGTTTTATTGCAGAATGGGGTATAGTATCGAAGGCTTTCGAAATATCCACTATTGTGTACACTCCCCTCGATTTCTTTTGTTATAATTCAGAGCCGCATTAAGCAATTCAATATTTATCTTACATCCACTCTCTGATGTATATCCTTTTTGTCTCGAGCTCTGGTCTACGGGTGTAAGACGGGGTCGTCTTAGCCGTCTATCGAGGATTGATGAGAAAATTCGGCCCAAACTTGGGCCGATCGTAATTGGTCGCCAGTTCTCGACCATATTTCCATCTTTAGTGGCTCTAGGTATTAAAGTTGTCCTATTTTCCTTCCATGCGGTCGGAAAATAGGAACTATACCATAATATATTAAATAAGTTAGCCAAAATTGCAGGCAGGCCAGGCATTAACAACTTTTCTTTTAACAATCCGTCTGGCTCTGCCGCTGTCTTGCTCCTCATTCCTTTAATTTTTCCCTCAATCTGTTCGATGGTAACGGGCATAAAATAGTTGTTCAAAAACAGTTCTGAAGCTCTCTGCAGTTCTGAAGGCAGTTCCAAATTTGTGGGCCCAGTTCTTCCCCACAGAGCTTCATATAACTGTTTTATATCCACCGTATCTGGCGGCTTTCTGGTTGATTCCAGATAAGCCAAATCATCGTTAATTATGGCATCAGCCAACTTTCTGGGGCACTCATAAAAGATCTCCTGGCAACGTGCGTAGGAGTACCTCTTTCTTCTATTTTTATTAGTCCTTTTTCCACCACCCTGTCTATGGTTCTTCCCCTTTTGTTTCTCTAAGGGCTTGTTCTTTTTACTACTCTTATTTTTAAGAGCTCCATATAAAATTGTATAAACGTATCCATGACTTGCTTAATCAATTCCGACTTATTGTCTCTCCCCTTGTCCCAAATCTCTGTCAGCCGAGTATAAGCATCCCTTAAAACAGGGGGCACCTCGGCTTGTCTTTCGATTTCTTTAGCGAGGCATTGCCTCCACTCGTGAACCGTTTCTTCGCTATTAACGCTTATTTCTTGGCGCGTAGACGCCATGGACGGGTCAACGAGATCGCACCCGTCCTCTGTCATTGAGGCTTTCTCCGGAAGGTCCCCTTCGACATTAGCAATCTTTAGCGTTTCTCTCTTATTTCTAATTTGTTTCGCTGTTTTAGTTGTCAAAATTTTGCTCATTTCAACATCGGGGTATTTGTGAATTCTATAAATTACATCCAGCTCCTTCAGGAGGGCAATCTCATCTGCTTTCCATAGTCTACCACTTGCCTCATTGATAGGGGGTCCGTTCCACTACTATTTATTTTTCCCACAGCAGGGTGCCCGCGTCGTTCATTGGTCGAAAGAGCTCTTTGGAATCCCAAGCTCCTGGGGCAAGCGTCACATTTGAATTGACCCTCACCATGTTCCGTGCGGTCCCTACATTTACGAATATGACACTGTGCACCATGGAGCTTAGGGAAACTTTTGTCACATTTGATACAGCCCCATTGAATTGGGGTCTGTACATGGTTTTCATTAAGATGCCTGTCCAGATCTTGCAGCGTCATAAAAAGTAGGTGTATTTCCCTCTTTTCACACCGGACAGGCAACTTTATCCCGCATTAATGGAACTAAAATTCTGAAGTAACTCATGTCCAGGGATGTTGCCAGTTCGTCGTCTGTGGTCCCCTACAAAGCACGGAAAAACAACCAAGAATGCGCAAGAATCGGATTCTATTTCGGAAGAAGACCTCTACGAATTGTTTCGATAAAGATAAACGAAACCCCGAGCACTCCAATCGCAAGAATAGTCTCCCCAGACATGAGAACTAAAACTAATTTGCTATTAGACTCCGGATCAGAAATAAATATCATTAAAAATCCTGCCTTGCCGATTCAGCGATCATCAACGAGCAAGAATCAATCGAAGTTCGAGGAATTACGGCAGCGAGTCTGGTCACCCTAGGGCAGACAGTAATACAGGTTGCGGACCATCCAATTATTTTTCATGTGTGCCAACGCCCTGGCCGCGCTAATTGCACTCGTTCCCGTCAGATCACGAAAGTTAAGCAGCGCCGAGCACGGATAGCGCTTGGATGGGTGATCGCCTGGGAACTCCGTGTAGCGTTGGCGAAGTGCGCTGGGCCCGCCGCGCCCCCCGTGGCGTTCGGGCTTGGGCGCTGGCGTCTCAGCGCCTCGGGGCCGCCAAGCAGTCCGGTAGGGGAACTGGGCTGCCTGGCACGGCGCCTCCAGCGACGAGACGCGGCGTGACAATGGTCACACACCGCTCCATCAGCGGTGGTATTAGGCGCGCGGGGTGGCCCCGTTGCGACGCTCACACCGGTTCCCGGGCCTCTCTCGATCGCAACCGGGACGGTTATCGTGGAGGTTTTAGTCGGTTGGAGTCCGACACTACCACGCCGCTTTCCCCAGAAGCGGTCTGGCGTCCGTGCGGATTTCCTCCACGTAAAATATAAAAAAAAAAGTTATTTTTCATGTAGTTGATGACTCATTGCTGATCGATCAAGACGGAATCTTAGGATCCGAATTTTTCACAGGATGCAAGGCTCGTTTGGTTTACGAGCGAAAGAATATCAAGTGGGGAAATATTTATATTCCCTTCGATACAAGAGAAAAGGTAATCGTGCCAAAATGAAGTTCGGTACCGTGTACTATCAACATTGCAATTCCGGAGGTAAACGAGGGATTTATTCCAGAAATCGAGCCAATTAAGGGAGTCTTTGATATTGCAGTTGTGAGGAACCATCAGAGGCGAGGTTATATGAGAATAATAAATACCACACCTACAATGGTAGTTCAAGAATTTGAAAATCTCACCTCGCTCCCTAGCATGACCTGCAATGCGATTTCAAAATCAAAAGAAAGTAGAGTTGACAAAATAATTGAATTATTACGACTCGAACACTTGAACAAAGAGAAGAGAAGAAACGTCGGAAAATTAATTCGGAAGAATCAAGATAGATTTCATATCCCAGAAGACACGCTGAAAGGAACTGAAGATCTAGAGCATCGAATAATTACAATGCATTATATACCAATTAATATCAAAGAGTATCGTCACTCACCTGCACATCGAGAGGAGATAAATCGTCAAGTTCAAGAATTACTGGCCACTGATGTCGTAGATCCATCGACTTCTCCGTACAATTCGCGAGGAACAAACGTTGGAGATTAGTTATTAATTATAGAAAGCTTAATGATAAAACGATCGGCGATGCTTATCCGCTCCCAACATCATAGAAATATCGGATCAATTAGGAAGTGCGAAATATTTATTCACGTTTGACTTGGCATCAGGCTTCTACCAGATCCGAATGACCCAGGAGAATGCCCACAAAACGGCATTTTCAACACTGTACGGACGCTTTCAATTCAAGAGAATGTCCCTTGGATTAAAAAACGCCCCAACAACGTTTCAACTCTTAATGAACTCAGTGCTATCAGGATTGCAAGAAGTAGAATTATTCATTTATCTGGACGACATAAATCGAGAAAATACGTTCAACAATTTTATAGCAGCATTAATGACAAAACCTATTCTACAATATCCGGATTTTTCCAAACCCTTCAACCTCACGCCAGACGCATCGGGATACGTAATAGGCGGAGTATCGAGTCGGGAACCGATTGGAAAGGATTTGCTAATCGCGAATGCCTCTAACCTACTAAACCCCGCAGAATAAAACTATTCTAGCATAGAAAAGGAATGTCTGGCAATAGTCTACTGCGCGATGCATTTCAAATCACACCTGTATGGTGGGAAATTTACTATAGGCACAAACCACTAGTATGGATGAATTCTATTAAGGATCCCACATCGGGAATTTGGAAATGGAAACTGAAATTATCAGACTGAGTTTGATATTCAATACAAGGAAGGACGATGAAATGCAAACGCAGATGCATTGTTTCGAACAGAGAAAAAGAGATTCGCCAGATCGGCATCCACATCTAAAAAAATTTCAATTGGATGCCTCGACCGAGGACTCTGAAACAACTCTTCAACGAGGAGAAGACGCAAGACCTACGGTACTTGCGGAATTAAAAATTTCGGGAACGCGAGTCTCAGTTACGAGAGTGAATGATCATAAAGTGATATTCGTCGATGTTGGAGTACAACGATATTAATCACATACAGATGTCCAGCGATATCCCCACTAGCGTACGTTCGTGAAATGTACCGTGGCGGCTAGAGCGTGCATGCTCTTTCGAGAATTGTGCGGAAGAAGCATAAGGATATAGATGGAACATTGGGCACATCGAGAAGCTACTAGAAGGTTCTGCGGCACATGCGACGCCACACAGACATCGACACAGGTCACACTCATTACTGCATAGAGTGCGGGGTTCAAAACCTTTTCAAAGGCCATGGGTCACTAAGCCAGTCAGTCTAAGAATAACTAGCCAACTGTCTATATTCCACAACACTCACTTATAATTCCTGTAATAATTGTTTAATAAATATCACATAATATTATTTTAATACAAACATTGTGTCTTCTGCAGATTATTAATCTTAATTCCGAGATTAAATTCTAACAGTCGATATACAGGGCGCTCCGATAGATAAAGGAGCCTTGGGGATGAAGAAAATAGGAAGGCTACCGCGCTACGAAAGACTCATGTTGGAAAGAGCAAGTTTGAATCAGGACTCCGGTAAATACATCGTATCCCTACTCGTAAAGAAAGACCGAAGTATTCCTATAACGCCAGAAAATCTACTAAATTCGTTGAGATCCTTACTGGACGTAGTAAATGAAAAACAATTAACGTCCCTTAGCAATAGCATAGGAAATTTGGAAGAGATACTCTGCGACACACAATCAGGAAATTGAAGGAAGTATTTATGGAAAAAACCATAACAATCACCATCTGCGGGAGTAACTATGACTCTCTTAAGGCAGCTGCATGTCGCTTAATAACGGGGTGTCGCGAGCCTCTGTGGGTTATGGTTGCTCGGGAGCAGGAGGGACTTTGGTCCCGTCTGCTCAAGTCGCACTCCTACCTCCTCGTGGTACCGCCGGTAACATACTCGTTCGCATCAGCGTGAGGTGTATTATCCCCCCGGATGAGACGAGTATGGCTAAACGGAGTGCGGCGACGAAGGAGCGAAAGACAAATATCATCAATCGGCTTGCCGATTTTACGGTGATCCATCACCGTAAAATAAGGGAACAATTTCCCAGTAAGGTACTCGTTCCTTCGATGTTCTTTTTGGTACAACTTGGCTTGCAAAAGTTATGAGATGACCTATATTTGGAGTGACAAAAATATTACACAACAATAATTGTGAATTCTATAAAAGAAATGAAGCCTCGGACGCGGCGTCTTTCGGTCCCGGAGGCGTCGTGGCGGATTCTTCTATTGTTGACGACCCTTTGTCCATGGACATGATTTTTGATATTATGGTACCATTCGTTGGTAGTCAGGTTGCCTGTCCTATCTGTCTGGAGAGGGAAATCAACCAGGGAAATTTCTTTTTATCACTGGCAGACTTGGGCAGGCACCTCGATCAACATCATACGACAGCCCGCATCCACTGGAGATGCCGAGACTGTGGAAAAGGCTTCCCGGAGCTTCATGGGGCCAGGTGCCACCTGCCTCGTTGCAGTGACTCAAGCCAAAGACCTGAAGCCCCATTACAAATGTGAGGCCTGCCCCATGAGCTTTGGAACGCAAAGAGGTTCCATCCACGAGCGACATGCGCATCCTGCCGTTAGAAACGTCACAAGAAGGGGAGCGGACCCCCCAGATAAAAAATAGACGTTTGAAGAGGTGGCTCTCCTGAGGGAACTCTGTGAGATCTATAAGGATCACAGATACCCGAATAAAATAATCAGCGAGATCCTCGCCAACAAAACGATGGATCAAATTAAATACCAACGAAAGAAATTGAGGAAATGAGCTCTCAGGAGGCCTTGAAGAGCCTGGAGTCAGCGGGAATGATTACGATGAATAGAAGCTCCAATTGGAGCAAGCAATAATGACACAAACCGAGGTGCCCCCTGTTTTAAGGTGGGCCCACATTCGGTTGACGAATATCTGGGTTACTCTCAAGGGAAATAGGGAAGCCCTTGTGAGCGATATTAACGACTTTATAAAAACAACACTCTATGAAGCTATTGAGCTCATAAATAAAGATAAATCAGAGAGCAATAAGAAGAAAACAATTAATCGATATAACAATAGGATTGGTCACCATAGTAAAAAGAGAAAGAGTAGAAACGCAAAGAAAAAATACTCCTATGCACGTTGTCAGGAGTTGTTCCTAGAAAATCCGAAGAGGTTGGCCGATGCTGTAATCAACAATAATCAGGCCTTCCTCCAGCCGGCCAGGGAACCACCTGAAGCCGCGGAAGTGAGGAGGCTCTATGAGGATTTGTGGGGCTAGACAGGACCTATTAATGCCTCTGTCCCAGGAAGTAGAGCCTCTGAACTGTCCTTATGCGAGATCATCCCGCCAATTGCTGAAGAGGATGTGGCGGAGAAAATAAATAAAATAAGAAAGAAGGCCAGATGGCTTTCAAAAAGAACACCTTCTGATTCCTGGCCTGCCCACCATCTTGGCGAAGTTATTCAACATGCTATATTACAGTTCTTATTTTCCTCCCGCATGGAAGGAAAATAGAACGACTCTTATTCCTAAAGCGGACAAGCTTAGCAGCCTGGTCGAGAATTGGAGGCCTATAACTATAGGTCCCATTCTCGGCCGTATTTTCTCCTCTATTATTGACGGGAGGATAAGGAAGGGCATCTCATCCTTCCATCCATTCATTCCATCTCGTGCCTTCAACTGCCCCTAACATTTTCAGTCGCATCAGCGTGGGGTATAGTCTCCCGGATGCGGCTGACATGGCTAAACGGAGTGCAGCGATGCAGGAGCGAAAGCCGAAACATCCAATCTCGGCTTGCCGATTACGGTATACTACCGTGAAGTCCTAAACGTAGAATCAAATAAATTAAGGGAACTTGTTCCCAGGCCGATCTAAGACGACAGGAATGTTAATGGCTAAAGATTTGGATTATGATTGGAATTATGTGAGAAGCACAAATTTGCGAAAAAATTGGATACCAGTAATAATGTATTCGGACGCAGTGTCTCTCGGTCCCGGAGACGCTGTGGCGGATTTATCCGCTCAGAAGGGGACCAACGATGACGACTTGGCAATGTCCACGGTCACGAATGCAAAAGTAGTGGTGCAGCTTGTGGGGGACAAGGTGGCGTGTCCGGTATGTGAATAGAGGGAAGTTTACCTCTATTTCATGACACTGTCTGACCTGGATGCGCACCTTAGTCTTCATCATGTGGAAATTCAAATCCCGTGGGGGTGTGTAAATTGCAACCGATCGTTTGCGAAGCTTCATGGGGCAAGGTGCCATTTACCAAAGTGTAAAGGCACCAGTATAAGTATAGAAGGTCTATTTAAATGTGAAGCCTTTCCCATGAGCTTCGGCGCCCAGAGAGGGTTGTCCACACATGAACGGCATGCGCACCCTGCCATACGAAGCGTTAAAAGAAGAGGAACGGACCTCCAAATACAAGATTATAGAAAGAAGGGGAAGTAAATCTCCTGAGGAAGCCTAATGAAATTTACAAAGACCACCGATTTCCCAATGTGGAAATAAGCAAAATCCTCACCACGAAAACGGTGGAACAAATAAAGAAAAAGAGATTGACAATAAAAGCAAATGGTGAGGATACGAGCTCTCAGGAGGTTGCTCAGGAAACAGAGGGAGGGTAGGATCTCGTTACTTCAGGCAATGCGCCAGAAACAAATATTAACGAAATCCTTAGAGAAGAAACTATTGTAATATCGGAATATATTAAAGGTGTAATTTTATCCGATTAATTATAATTTATTAATAATGGATTGAAAATACAGATATTAGTTAGACAGAGAAACGATGATTGATTAACAGGAAAACTAAATGCAACGCTCGTATTTACATCAAATAACTTGACAACTATTTGGTAACTCTCTCTTTCTCTCTCTCACACTAGCAACTCTAACACTCGACAACACTCGCAACTCAATTCTAACGACTCTATGCTTCGACGTCTCGATCAACTCTGCCCCTCGCCAATGCATTCTTGCTCGGTCGTGCTCGCTCTTGCTCTCGTCCTCTCTCTCTCTCTCACACACACACACACTTTTCGGCTCACATACTCTGGCCTCTCGATTGCCACTCCTTGAAATATGAAACCGTACTTCTGTTTTGACGCTGCTTATCTTTTCTCGCGTCACTGTTACTAGGCGCTCTTGGATGTAAACAAACCACAAAAAGACGACGTACACGGTGTTTTCTAATTTCAGCCGATCTCCAATCAAAGCTATTCTACGATATTACACTATTAACGAGTGGCGTCGTTGTTTGAAGATAGCGATTGAAAAGACTTTCGAAGTCCCCCCACCCACACAAAAATAATGAACTAAAAAATGTGTGGGATAATTTTAAAGATGAACCAAATATTTTAGCAACCAAAATTGATAAATTCGTCGGCACATCTTTACAGAAGGTATTATTTAAAGATAATGCCAAAAAGGGAAACAGGATCCCTGACAAAAATATAAGTGCTCAGAATTATAATAGATACAATTACAAAAAGAATAAAGTAGACAGGAATCTCACGCGACGTTATCTCTACGCACGTTGCCAAGATATGTTCAAAGAATGTCCGAAGAAGTTGGCGGATGTAGTTGTGAATGATGATATGGCATATTCGGCTCCTGCCAGACAACCTCCTGAAGCTAATGAAATAGACAAGCTTTATAAAAATTTATGGGGTAAAGAGGGTCTTTCAGATCCTCCTACACCGCCAAACAGTGCCTCCGGAGGGCTATTACACGAATATTTTCCTCCGGTCATCGCTGGGGAAATAGTTGAGAGAATCAAAAAGATAAGAAATAAAACAGCAGCCGGCCCGAATGGAATAGAAAAGAAACATCTCGCGATTCCGGGCCTGGAAATTATATTGGCGTTATTATTTAATACGCTGTGTTATATCTCTCACTATCCGGAGAGTTGGAGGAAAAATAGGACCGTATTGATACCTAAACCAAACAAAGACCAAAATAAGGCCGAGAACTGGCGGCCTATAGCTATCGGTCCTATTTTAGCAAGAATTTTTTTCTCCATTCTTGGCCGGAGAATTACAACCTAAGGCAAAAGGGCTTTACATCCGAAAACGGATGTAAAATTAATGTAGAACTTTTCAATGCAGCCCTTGAAAATTGTAAAAGGAATAATGGTGGTGTCTTTTCCATTATTGACATCTCCAAAGCCTTTGACACAGTGCCCCACTCAGCGATCAAACCATGTCTGGCAAGAAAGGAATTGCAATGCCTATTATCAGCCTAATCCAAAAAATGTACCAAGATATCGATACAATAATTCAATGTAAAGAGGGCAAGATGATCGATTTAAAAATCCTCAGGGGCGTTAAACAAGGCGATCCCCCATCTCCACTACTTTTCAATATGTGTATAGAACCGCTGCTGGAAGCGGTAGAGGAATCCACCAAAGGGATTAAAATAAACGATAATTATAAGATCTCTATTTTGGCCCTTGCTGATGACATTGTCCTATTAGGCAAAAGTGGTAAAGAAGCCCAAAAACAAATATCGATGATCCAAAAATACTAGGAAGGTCTCGGGATGACAATCTCTGGAGATAAAAGTCAAACATTTCAGGTGGTCTCAAAGAAGGACACCTGGTATGTGAGGGACCCAGAGATAGAAATCAATAACAAAAAGATACCGAACATCGCACCCGAGGAGACCTTCAAGTATCTTGGTGCAAAGGTTGGACCGCGGAAAGGCCTGCAATGTGGGATCATTGTACCTGAAATAATAAGTACAATAAAAAGAGTTAGAAAGCTATCGCTGAAACCAGGCCAGAAAATAGTGCTTCTGCAAAAATATATATTCTCTCGCTATATATTTAACGTATTGATCAATCCACCTAGCGAGGGAGTTTTATGACTTTTGGACAGTGAAATCAGGCAAGAGGCCAAAGCTATTCTTCATTTAATACCTTCGACGGCGGTTGGGTTCTTCTACACGTCCAAAAATAATGGTGGATTAGGGTTACCGAGATTTGAACACCTAGTGAAACTCGGTAACCTTAAGAACGGAATTAAAATTAAAGATTTATTAGATCCAGCAGCATCTAGATTAATCAATGAAAGCATGGAGTTAAAGCTTAAAAGGATCGCCAACTCCCCGAGGATTAATTGGCCCGCCACTCCTGCGAACATTGAAAAGGCCGAAAAGAGATTGAAAAATGAGTATATAAAACAATGGGCCGACTTGCGGAATCAAGGCCACGGGGTGGCAGACTTCGCAAGAGAGAAACTTGGCAACCAAGAGTACCACCTGTTAAAGCCGTCTCGCTTTATCGACGCCTTAAGGTTAAGAATAAAAAGGCATGCCGAGGTAAAAGCTCGCCTCGTCGAAAAGCTTCGGGACAAGAACGAAGTGTTTGTCGAGCCTTCTATCAAAATTGGAGAGAATCTATATAAACCGGACATCGTGGTAAAAAACGAGGAACGGCTTCTCGTAGTCGACGTTACTGTAAAGTGTAAGCAACGCGTAAGAGTATATCGCGTACCGACGTTGCACCGCAGGGACTTTGAAATATTCGCATCGGTTCGAAGATTCTCTTCGAAATAACTCGTGAAAAAGCGTTATCAATATTTTAAGTGAAATCGTTATGTATCGACGTATTCTAGTCGAACGTAACGATTTCTTTTTATTTTTTTGAAAAATTTCGTCCGCCGGACCAACATGACCGGAACGTTGGAACTTAGAATTTTTACGCACCGCTACGAAGAGGCCGAAAGTTCCTCTCGATATAACTCGCTAAAAAGCATTATAACGAAGGGGAAGTAATCACACCACCAGTTGAAATGCGAAATAATATAATACGAGAAAAACATGAGTCGTCCGTAGCAGAACACAAAGGAGTAACGAAAACTTATCGGAGAAAAGGGCAGCATTATTACAGGGAAAAAGGAAATTCAAGAATATGTAGGAATCTGTAGAGAATGCCAGTTAAAGAAACTAACAAGAATAAGGACGTAGCAAGCGATGGTGCTCACAGACACACCAGGTAAAACCTTCGACAAGATCAGCATGGATATATCGTCGGTTTATTGCCAAAGACACAAAAAGGAAATAAATACATACTATCAATTCAAGACTTGTTGACCAAGTATTCGATTGGGATTCCGATGGAAGGGATCTCTTCGGCTGAGATAGCGGACGTCTTCGTGAAACGATTTATTTGCCGATCCGGGTCACCGAGAGCCATTCTTACCGACCAGGAAGCGAACTTTACATCTTCGTTGATGAAGAAAGTGGCGAAGAGATTTCGCATCAAGCAAGACATCACGTCGGCATACCATCCACAAAGCAATGGTTGGATCGAAAGATCTCACCACGTATTGGCCGAATATTTGAAACTATACCTAGAAAGCACCAAAAACTGGGAGGAATGGGTGGAACTGGCCATGTTTACATACAACATCTCTGTACATAAGGCAACAAGGTTCTCTCCGCACGAGCTAGTCTTCGGACACTTGGCCAGAGAGCCCACGAGTGAGGCGATTATCGAAGAGAACATGGAACCTACTAACGCAGAATACCTGAAAGATCTACTCGACAAAATTAATCCGGTACAGCAAAAGGCGTAGGAAAATCTAATAAAGTCCAAACTAAAATCCAAGGAGTACTACGACAAACGAATCAATCCATAAAATTTTAAAACAGGAGATCTGGTGTACCTCTTGAATGAACCAAATATCGGAAAATTTAACGGCCGTTATACAGAACCGTATAAAGTATTAGATATTTTTAATTAAAGCGTTACAATATAAGTGCGTGGTGCCCCGCGAACCGTACATTTGAACAAGCTAAAACCATCGCACAATCGAAACAGACAATAGCCTATCAGTGAACAGGTGGACCAACAACCAAACGTCGAAAAATCTGCCCTAAGAGAACGGAGAGAGACGATTAACCAAATTTCTACTGGAAATTTTAACCCTAAGAGGGGGACGGGTGTCACACCCCGCACGATCCGTAGCGCGAAAATAAAATTGATAATTTCTTTCAAATCAAGCTAATTTAAAACGTTTATTTGAAACCGTGATTACAATATTTGAAGTGAAAGGCAGTTAAGGCCGCTAAAAGCTAAATCTTGCGAAAACTTATCTAACTATGTCTTTATATTTACCTAATTATGTTTCTACAGCGATATTACGACAATTTAAATCGTAAACAAAATCGGCAGTTGAACAAACTTTGGGAATCTTCCCAAACATTTTCAGAAGATAGACCCCGACGTTTTTTCATCTCCGATGGATATAAATGTAGCGACTCAGAGATGTCAGTGAGAATATTTACCGTTCGTTTATCGAGTAGAATATTTACCGTTCGTCTATCGAATAATAATAATTATTATCGTTCGTCTATCGAATAATATTAATTAATTACCGTTCATCAACCGAATAATTACCATTCGAAGAGTTAGTTATCATTTTGTCAACCGAAGAATCATCATCTTGTCAACCGAAGGATCACCATCTTGTCAGTCTGCCAGTTAATTGTCAATATCGAAATCGTGTAAGATTTGAATAAATCATTACACATTGTAAATTTACTTTCGAACAACTTTAATCCTCTCCCGTGCCAGTATTCCCGCACATAGCAGGTTAGCCGAAAGTGAAGCTTATTACCAGTTGTATTAAACGTCAATTAACGCTACCTTGTGCTGGATAAGCACCTTAGTTTGCGTCATGTGGATACCCACATTCAATGGAGATGCATAAGTTCCCAAAGCTCCATGGAGCGAGATGCCATATACCGAAATGTAGCGACCCTACGCAGTGCAGCGAGGGTCTGGAACCGCTGTTGAATGAAATAGAGGAGAAAACCAGTGGCATAAATATAAATGATAAAAACAAAGTCCCAATCCTGGCTTTCGCTGACGACATCGTTTTGATGGGTGAAGATGAGGGGGATGCACAATGTCAGGTGGATACGCTCCACAAATACCTGAAGAGCCTGGGAATGTCTATCTCGAGAGAAAAAAGTCAAGCGTTCCAGGTAGTCGCTAAAAAGGGCACCTGGTTCGTCAAAGACCCTAAAATAAAATTAGAAAAAGCTCAGGTATCAACTATTGACCCGGAGCAAGCCTTCAGATATTTAGATGCCAAAACGGGGCCTTGGAAGGGTATCGACTGTGGCATAATAGTACCGGAAATTCTGAGCGTGGTGAGAAGAGTCAGAAAGCTCTCTCTTAAGCCATGCCAGAAAATAGAATTAATTGTGAATTACATCTTCACTCGCTACATTTATAATCTATTGAATAATCCACCAAGCGACGGTGTCTTGAGAATATTGGATAGCAAAGTCAGGCAAGAAATTAAGGCCATACTACATCTGGTGTCTTCGACAGCCACTGGTTTCTTCTATGCTCCGACAGCGTGCGAAGGCTTAGGGTTACCGAGGTTGGAACACATTGTGTAACTCGGTACCCTAAAGAGCGCAAAAGAACTCACTGGATCCAGAGGCGTCTAGCTTGATAAGCGACGAGGAAGGTAAAAATTAAAGAAAATAGAGAACTTCCTAAGGATTAATTACCCGGCCACTTCTGGACATTGAGAAAGCGAGAAAGGGGCTAAAGAGAGAACAGGTAAAGCAGTGGACCGAATTGAGGAGTCAGGGCCGAGGAGTCAAAGACTTTTCAAGAGAAAAGATCGGCAACGTGTGGTTGAAAAAGTATAATTTGTTCAAGCTATCAAGGTTTATAGAGGCACTGAGACTAAGAACGAACACCTTTGGTACAAGGACTGCATTGGCACGGGCCGACAAAATGATATACGTAGCTTGCAGGAGCTGTCGCGCCCAACCAGAAACCCTAGGATACATCTTAGGGTTGTGCCAATACACCAAAAGTCTAAGAATAAGAAGACACGATGTAGTGAAGTCTCACCTCGCGAATAAATTAAGTACGAACAATGAAGTATTTGTCGAGCCTACGATAAAAGTAGGAGGTAATCTGTATAAGCCACACTTCGAAAACGAGGAACGGATTCTCGTTGAGATTTCTTCCTTAAAGAGGAGAAGGAGAAGGCCGACACATACTTTCCATGCCTGAACCACTTAATGGCAAAATACAGTGTGGACGATGGAGAGATTTCACCCGTGGTCTTGGCCATAACGACAAAAACCATCGAAATTTTAAGGGAACATGGCGTCACGAAAAGTGAAATGAACACGATTGTTATGAATGTTTTAAGAAGCTCTACAGAGATGTGCAACGTATTTTTAGATGGATAAGCAAAATATTATTATTTATTTACTTATTTTTATCATTTATTTTAAATGTTAAATTATTATTGTTATTTATTTATTGACTATTATTTATTTATTCATATACCATTAACTACTATCATTAACTACTTCTAACTACTAATAGCTGAAAACGCAACTATTCAGGAACTGAGCAATAATATCTGCGCTATTACCAACTTTATCTCTCAAAAGCTTGACCTTCAACACCGACCAAAGACCTTTAGTTTGAATAATTTCAGTCACAGGCGCCACTCAAAACAAAACTCATGCAGCTACCAGAAAAAAATCCACTTCAGATTCAGACGTATCATATATGGTGTAGTACGGTATTTTTATGTAACTTTTTGTAGTGAAGTGTGTTTCTGATACGAATAGTGTGTCGATATTATTGTTGTACAGGAATGTTTAAGTTTCTAGGGCCCGTTGTTGTAGTCCGTTTGAGTTCCAAGCTGGTATTTTCAGCGTGTCCGTTTTTATTTTTTGCTTAGCGTGTTTGTGAGTAGCTGTAGCATGAGTGTGATTTGTTGCGTTTGCTGTTTAAGAATTGCGTTTTGTTCGCTTATCATTTTTGTGAGTATTTCGGTGTTTTTTATGGAATGTTTTATTAACTCTTTGATTTCTGTAGTGTCGTTGCTGTGGTTGTTCTATTCTTGATTGTCTAAGGGTGACGACCGGTTGACTACTTGCGCGTAGCTTCGGTTTCTAACGGTGTTGGTGTTAGTGTGGTTATTGTTCATTACATGCTGTGTATTTGGTGTTGACGTAGATTCTGTGTTGTCTTCTTGCGTGTGGAAATTGTTGTGTGCCCTGTTTCGAAGCGGCGGAAAATTTTGCTTTGTAGTTGTTTTCTGACTACGCAGCCTTTGTAACTCGCTGGGTGATTTCCACCGCAATTGTGACATTTTACGTCGTTTATTTTTCCCGTGTGTGGGCAGTTCGCTGTTAGGTGCTTTTCTGCGCATTTGACACACACCGGGTTCCTGTTGCAGTAATTTTTAGTGTGCCAGTATTGTTGACACCACATGCATTGTGGTATGTCTTTTTTATGTCTGAGTGGCTCGACTGTGATTATTGTGTTTGAGATTTTTTTAATTTCAAATATTTCTTTGATGTTGCTTTTCGGTTCTAGCTCTATTAGGAATAGCGGTAGTGGTTGCTTAGTGTCAAATCTGGTTATATTGTTGATCGTTCTTACCTGGTGTTCGATCTTGGCCAATTCCTCGCATATTTTGTTTGTATTTGTTTTAGGGTGTAGACCTCTGATTATTGCTTTGTAGCTCTTGTCGAATTTGGGTTGGTAAGTGTGATACCCAGCGTTTTTTTCTTTTAGCGCTTTAGTTACTTTCCTGTAGGTTTCTGGGGTATTAGTTTGTACTTTTACCTGGTCCAGTTTGAGCTGTTTGATAGTGTAGTTTTCTTTTCCTGCCGTGCTGTTTGAGGGGGTCTATTATTTTTGCGTCTATATAGATTGGTGGTGGCTTGGGAGTGTGTGTTCTTGGTTTTTCTGTAGGGTCTATGTCCATCTCTTCTGTCAGTGAGCTGACGGAGTATTTGTGTAGGAATTTCTTGTAGCCATTGTTGTCTTTCTGTTTCTGTGGTCCTCCTATCATTTGCGTCTGTATTTATTTTTCTTTTTTTTCTGGGAGTTACAGTCTTCCAGCTTTCGTTATGTTGTGGTAGATCCTTATTGGTATTGCTCTTTACGTCGTCTTCTTGTATTATTTCTATTTCTATTTCTTTTGTATTTGAGCAGTCCTGTACTTCACTTGTTGTTTTAATTGAGCTCTGTTAGTCTACTGCCCTTTTTATAGCGTATGTTTCTCCTTTGTTTAGTATTCTTATTGTTGGTGTCTTTTGAGTGTTTTCCATCCTCGATTGGTTCTGTTGCTCGTCCCTTCTTTCACTCTTGTCGCACTTACGGAGACACCAGTTTTCACTGATGTTCTCCTATAGCCTGATGGCGACTGGTCGGCGTCTGCGGCCCGCGCCAGTTTGCCGATCCGGTGCGGAGAACCTCGGAGAAGTTGGTGGGCCCGTATCTGCCAAGACCACTCACTTCACGTTCTTGTGGGGTTCCCCGTCACCCTGCGCCGGCCTTGGCCGCAGCAGGGTGCGAAAGAGTGAGTGGTACCAGGATGGAAACCCTTGTTGACGACCTCGGCGACTTCAGAATCACAATGGACAGAGAAACGAACCACAAAATCATTTACGGTGCAGGGGAGGGATACCCCAGTACCGGCGCAGCCGCGAGTTGTAAAGCGGGCCCCGCTGCGTCGTCATCGAGCAACCGTGGCCGTCCGGGGGTGGGCCGCTAGGCCCCCGGATACGCTCATGCGTCTGGCGAAGGGGACACACGAACTGAGGGGTCTCGGAGAGGGTTGAAGGAACCCGACGTTATGACCGTCGGCCCGGGACCCTCCCGGTATGGGATGCGGCGACGCCGCGGCCGTGGAGGGGGAGGGTAAGATCCGATGACGAAATGTCGTCATGCTCTTCGTATTCGCACCCGCGGAGGATCCGGACTCTGCGCTGCCTCTGGCTCCCTGTAAAAGGAAGAAGAGGGGTGCGAGGCGCGAGACGGATACTGACATCGATACCGACGCCACTGTGGCCGCCGCCGCCTCTACAATCCGCGACGGTGCCGACGGCAGCGATGACATGCGGAGGGATGAAGTAAAGATCGGACCAGTCGACAAGCAAGCGTCAGCGAAGGACGCGGATCCGACCCACGATCAGGAAGGGGAGGGTGTCGCATACCTGCGAAGGAGGGTGCGCTTTCCAGAGAGAGAGGTCAGCCGTCTCCAAGAGACGGTGGAACGGCTGACCAAGGAACGCACGGAGAAGGCAGCCAAAGTTGATAATAACGACGGCGAAGTATAAGAGGTGGGGATCAGCTCTAAGAGGGGAACGAAAGAGAATGCTCTCCGGGCTCTAACGGGAACGGTTATAGGTCCCCCTCCCCCAACTCCTCCACACCCCTGGTCAGCGGCGCGCCGTCCCCGTTGCCCCAACGGGTCGGGGAGCAACACACAAACCAAGGGAACGGACAGATTCGGTGATCCACGACCTCGAGATCCACTAGAGGATCTCAAGAACCTGTTCCTCCGCAAGTTGGAAGAGTGGCGTCGAGAAATAATGCCAGGGGGAGCGATTCCCCCGGCTACGGAGGATGGCGCTGCCGCAAGAACCGCACAAGTGCGGTTGCGGCCGGCGAGAAATACTTCGCGGTCGACCGTGGTGTCGACGAGGCAGGGTTTATTACCTTCCAAGGAGGAAGAAGAGGAAGAGAGAGGCTAAAGAACAGAAAGCCCTTGCAACCTCTTACAACGGCCAACGCGCCGACCGGGGACGTTAGAACTAAGGAACGGATATCGTTGTCTCTTCCGTCGCCGACACTACGAACAAGGGCCTTGGCGCCCGCGACGGCGATCGGAAGCGGCGGAACGAGACCCAAGACTTTCGCGGAGGTGGCCGCTCAGCCCCCGGTGCACCCTCGTACGGGAAGGGAACCCATTCGAGGAGTGGGTAGCGGCGATTGACTCAGAGCCATCGGGGCAGGCAAAAGACGCAACGCTAGTGGGCGGGACGCGCACAGCGAGAAGCGGACAGCGGGGGCCTTCCCCGACCCCCACGCGTCGGCAATGTGTACTGGTGGGCCGAGGAGATAGCTCGTCTCCGCGAGACATGCATCCGCGCCCGGCGCCGGTACACCAGATCCCGCCGTAGGCGGCGGTGGACGAAGACACGGTGGCTCGTCTGTACGAGGCCTACAGCAAAGCGCGAAGGCTCCTGCAACGAGCCATCAAGGAGGCGAAGAGGCGGGCCTGGGACGAGCTTCTGGCCAGCCTCGATTCTGACCCCTGGGGGCGCCCTTACAAAATGGTATTGAACAAACTCCGTCCATGGGCGCCTCCCTTAGCGGAGAGCATGGACCCTCGATTCCTGGACGAGGTCTTCGGCACCTTGTTCCCGGGAGCAGCGAACGAGGGAGATGGCAGCCCTACCGAAGAGGAGGAGCAGGAGCCTCAACCGCCAGAAGAAGAACCACGTGTCTCCGCGGGAAGGTGGAGCCCGGAATTGAGGGCCACCGAGGAAGAACTGGCTGGGGCCGTCGGGAGGATCGGAGCGCGGAAAGCACCGGGTCCCGATGGAGTCCCGGCCCGCCTGTGGAAGGACGTCGCCGGCGTCTTGGCCCCGAGACTAATCCGTCTGTTCGGAGGCCTGTCTCGGGGTGAATTCCCCGCGTCGTGGAAGGAGGGGCGAATGGTCCTGCTGCCGAAGCCAGGGCTCTCTCCGGACTCGCCTTCCGCTTTTCGGCCGGTTTGCCTTTTGGAGGAGGCGGGCGAGCTGCTGGAGAGAGTGGTGACTGCCCGCCTGGAGTCGCATCTGTGCCAGAGTGTGCCTGGCCGTGTCGCTGGACGTGGTCAACGCCTTTAACAGCATCCCCTGGGACAGGATATACCGGGCCCTCGAATTTCATCGGGTGCCCTCGTACCGGCGGGGTGTGATCCGGGGCGTTCCTCAGGGACCGGAGTATCGTCTACAACGCCCGGGGCGGAGGGATGACTTGGAGAGCCGTACACAGCGAAGTCCCGCAGGGTTCGGTGTTGGGTCCGTTGGTGTGGAACATCGCGTACGACGCAGAGCTTCGAACGTCGATGCCTCCGAACTCGACACTAAGGTGCTACGCCGACGACACGTTGATGCTGGCCTGGGGCACGGCATGGGGTAGAACCGTCCGCCTGGCGGAGTTGGCGGTGGCCTGCGTAGTCACCAAGATCAAGGGATTGGGATTGGAGGTGTCCACAGAGAAGTCCAAGGCAATGTGGTTTTGCCTCAAGGCCGATCACGGGACGCCTCCAGCGGGTTATCGCCCGAGGTTGGAGGGGGCTAAGATCGGGGTCGAAACCAGCATGAAGTATCTGGGCCTAACCCTCGACAGCCACTGGACCTTCAGCGCTCGCTTCGAGCGCCTGGCGTCGTCTGTTGAGGCGACGGCGAATGCCTTAGGACTGTGCTTTGCTGCCTCGGCTGGGCGGGCCGGACGTCGGAGTGCGCCGGCTGTACGCCGGCGTGGTGCTATCGAAGTACCTCTACGGAGCTCTGACCTGGGCAGAGGACCATGATGACCAACCGTTGCAGTCTCCTAGCGATCAGGAGGCTGCACAGGACGGTGGCCATCAGGGTAGTGAGGGGCTTCCGCACCATTTCGGCGGCGGCAGCGGCGGTGCTCGCCGAAATACCCTCGTTCGAATTGCAGGCCCTGAGGTGTCGCGAGATTTACCTCCACATTCGGGGTGTGTCGGGCGGGGTGCTGGTAACGGCGCGGCGAGATGCGCGCATTGCGCCGCGCCGGCTAAGCGAGCTGCCGCCCGAAAGGGCAGGTTCAACTTGTCCAATGACCCGAAAGGAGAGGGCAGGGTTTTTCCAAGTCGCGCGCCGACCACCTGCGCGCCGTTCCCCGGGCAGTGGCCGTCAGGAAGTGGATAATAAATACCGAACATCTATAGAGCGAAGCCAGTATGAGTTTTATACCCCAGGAATGGCGCGGTCGGCCCCCAAGCCGAGCCCTTATACGCTCATACTAATTGTGTCGGGCGGGGTGGGCCCGGCGGGCGCCGACGTCAGCGTTCGGGCTCGACGAGCTTTGCTCGACAGATGGCGCGCCAGCCTCGACACGAGAGCGGGTGCACCGGGGATAAGGGTCCTCGGGGCCGTCCTTCCAAACTGGGACGTTTGGTTGGACGGCGGCGGACCTCCCCTACAAGGTAACACAGGTGCTCACCGGACACGGCTGCTTCGGTGAGTATCTGCACCGAATCGGGAAGGAGGCGACCGCGCGCTGCCGCCACTGCGATGCGAGCGTGGATTCGGCGCAGCACACGCTGGAATACTGCCTGGCGTGGGCGCGGCCGCGCCACGACCTCATCGCGAAAATCGGATGGGACCTCTCGCCGCCGACGATCCTCGAGGCATTGTTGGTAAGCAAGAGAAGGAGGTGGGCCGTGACCTCCTTCTGTGAGCAAGTTATGCTTCAAAAAGAGACCGCGGAGAGGGCGAAGGTGCGGTACTCTCGCCCTGACCGGCGAGGGCGAGTTAGAGGCCATGGACGCGCTTCAGTGAGGCGCGCTAGGTCCGCCGCGCCTCCCGGTGGGGTGCAAACTTAGGCGCTGGCAGTTCAGCGCCCCGGGGCCGCAAAGCAGCCCGGTAGAGGAACCGGCGGCTCCGGCGACGAGGCGTGGTGTGACAATGGCCACACACCTCTCCATCAAGCGGTGGTATTAGGCGGGGGAGGGGGGTGTATCGCTCACACCGGTTCCCGGGCCCCTTTCGATCGCAGCCGGGACGGTCATCGTGGAGGTGTTAGTCGGTTGGAGTCCGGCACTACCACGCCGCTTTTCCCCAGAAGCGACCTGGTGTCCGTGCGGATTTCCTCCACGTTAATAAAAAAAAGTTTATTGTACATTCTTACAAATTACGGAGAAAGCAGGTAGTTCCCTAATGGGAAACCCGAGTATTTGTCTAACGGTAATGCTGAATTTTCCCATAAACAATGTCACCTACGAGCCACGTTGGTAGGAGGCTTTCTCCTCCTATCTTCATTTATTAACGTGGACTATAACCAATTGACACCGCAGATCGTCACCCTCACTTTTCCTAACGAAAAGTTTGAACAACGAATTCGCGTTGTTAGTTCAGAGGGGCACACCCACACTGCCGCCGACAAACGGCGTGCCGTGGGTAATAAGAGTGTCATAGTTACTCGGGAGAAGGCGAGACCTCCCGATGGTACCGCCGGTAACATGCTAAGTCGCATCAGCGTAGGGAATAGTCCCCCAGATGCGGCTGGCATGGCTGAACGGAGTGCGACGAAGCAGGAGCGGAAGACAACCCATTGAATGTCGGCTTGCCTATTAACGGTTGATTAAATAGTTAAATGGATATATATCTTGAATGTAAATTTATTTAAAAAAGGGAACTCGTTCCCGGGTTAGACAAATGACGACAGGTTTGTTATGGTTACGATTTGGATACGGATGGAGAAATTTAATGATAGCACACAAATATTGTGAAACAAATTAGATTTGAATAATAGTAATCCCTCGGACGCAGCGTCTCTCGGTCCCGGAGGCGCTGTGGCGGATTTATCCGCTTTGGAGGGGACCATTGATGACGAACCGGCAATGTTCTTGGACACGAATTTGTATAAGATCTTAGTTCCATTGATGGGGCATAAAGTTGCCTGTCCGGTCTGCGAAACGAGGGAAATTCACCTGCCTTTCATGACATTGCAGGATCTGGACAGGCATCTTAATGAACATCACGCAGAGACCCTCTTTCAATGGGGCTGCGGTAGATGTAGCAAAAGCTTCCCTAAGCTCCATGGTGCACAGTGTCACATTCCTAAGAGTCGGGACCCCACGGAGCATCGTGAGGGTAAATTTAAGTGTGACGCTTGCCCCAGGAGCTTCGGATCCCAAAGAGGTCTTTCGGCCCATGAGCGACACGCGCACCCTGCCATTAGAAATATTAAAAGAAAGGGAACGGACCCCCCGACAAATGTGGCAAATGGTCGAGTTTGGAAAGTGGAGGAGGTTGCTCCCCTGAAGCAGCTAAATATAATTTACAAAGGTTATAAGTTCCCCAACTTAGAAATCAGCAAAATTGTGACGACGAAAAGAGCTGAACAAATTAGGAACAAAAGGAAAGCATTAAACATTGGTAATGTTGAAGGGGACCTTAAGAAAGAAGCCTCTGCGACAGAGGGCGGGTGAGATCTCGGTGAACCATCCATGGTATCTACGCGCCAGGAAAGAAGCGTTAATAGCGAAGAAACGGTTCACGAGTGGAGGCAATGCCTCGCCGAAGAAATCGAAAGACAAGCCGAGGTGCCCTCTGTTTTAAGGGATGCTTATACCCGGCTGAGGAAGATTTGAAACAAAGGAAGAGATGACAAGTCGGAATTAATTAAGCAAGTCGATCGATATATTTGTCGGAGTAGTGTCACGAATAAGGATGTGGGCGTTTGATAAATCTTCATTGGAATTGGCCATCGTCGTGTTATAACGAAATTACGGTCTGTTCATACGAGTATGGATACTACCGACTCGACAATCAACGATACGAGTCACGATACGAGTGATGTTGGTCTTAGATTCAATAACGAATCCGTGGTCAACGCGGATGATAGATGTACGTGCTCACAAAAATCTATGTCGGACTCTGCGAAAACGTGGAATATCCACCTAGCGTACAGACACTAAGTAACTCGCTAATACGACCTCACGAGAGAATGACTCTCCGTCGCGATGATGCTGCTGATGAGGAAAGTTATGATGGAGTGTGTCTAAGGACACAAGATCATCTGATTCGTCGAGGATAGCCTTCGTTCAAAAAGTGAGAGAAATTGACGTTGCTGTTAATTGGTCAATTTCCATATTGGTGGATGCTAGCCGTCCTTGAGGGAAGGTTGCCAGCGGGAAGCATTGTTCGTCAGAAAAATAGATTTCCCCTATCTTCTCGTATTTGGGACAAAGACTTTGTCTGTTTGAAGGACTTTAGGTGACTAAATCTTAGTGTTTATAACGGCCCTCGGGCTAGCTGAACATGTACTGCGGAGACGCATCGGCATCTGGTAACCATCATACCCGAAGAATAGGCTCTGCGTATGGCGAGCCACGGGACAAAAACCGTTGGAATGTTTACTGTCGCGTGCGGCTACAAATATTTCTTTTAAGGAGAGCTATAGAATTAGCTAACTCCATTATTAGAGTTAGAATAGCTAACTCCATACTTTTGTTAGACAAAGCGTTCATCCCATGACCGCGGATACGTTCGGCGACTGGTTGTCGCCTCGAGCCCTAGCTTCTGATCACAAATCTCGAACAAATACAATACCGGTTTATGACTTTAAGCACTGTTTGAACGTATTTCCTGCTAATATAATATTTACATTGCGATGTCTTTTCATTTCGTTATAAACAAGAAATTTTGTTGTTGTTATATAGTATGATGAAATGTGATAAAAAGGTACTACGATAATATGACAGATTTGTAACTTTTAATTAAAGAGGGAGAAAAAAGGAAATATTTTACATTTAAGAATGAACCTTTGAAACCTATTATCTTGTGTCAACAAGGATAGAAATTAAATAAATTTCGTATATCGCATCGCAAACTGAACTATGAAAATTGCGAAGATGATCGTTATCGAACGTCACGTAGGTCTATACCAATAATCATAAACACGTATTTTATTGCTTAATTTTCTTCGGTTCTGTACATATTCCTAGGTAGTCATGTATTAATATTGGATATAAAAGTATGAACCTATCTACACAGTTCATAAAAATGTAATTGAATTAAGAACATAAATTCCGTATTTTATAATACATATTACACATTTATTTCTGTTATACGTACGTCTAGATCTGCTATCTATTTATCTCTTCTATTTATCTCTTCTATTTATCTCTGATACATATGGTTTGATATATTTGCTATACCCCAATAATATAGGTTGACTTACATAAAACATATCTGTTTCATATTGGAATAACTTAAGCAAAATTTTCAATTGTATAAACACATGTCGGGTTAAGATCGGAACTTTGGGCGCGTGACAACTCTTCGCGTGGACTAGCCATCGTTTCACAAAGCCGAGATTATATGTACACGTATATACAAGACTATCACTAAGCTTAACAAATAATTAAGTCTAATGAATAATAAATTTGATGAACAATGAAGTTAATGAATAATATGATTTACGAATAATGAATTTAATGTACACTATTAACAATGTTTTTGTTGGGTTCAAACGAATGCACGGCCAACGAGATAACTCTTTACTAAGCGTCAAAATTAATCTTAGGCGCAAAATACGATTGACGAGAAATGCTCGATGTGTCACTCTCCAAGGCAATCGCACGAATGCCCGTCTCGTCTGCAATTCGATACGCACTCGTTAGAAGCATCGAGTAACCCGCTCAAGAGGCCGCATGCCGCCACAATCACACTTCTCGGAAAACCCATACAACCACCTCCGTTAGGCAAAACGCTTATCTCGTGACCGTGGTTACGTTCGGCGACCAATTGTCACCTCGAACCCAATCTCGCTATCACAAATTTTAAACAATTACAGCTATAATACAATCTAGGCTAAAGTACTAGAGGATGTTCCCAAAATTTCCAAGGAAACGCTTCGGCTTTCCTTTCATCTCCGACACATATATAAAATATTTACCTTAAATAAATCAATGGTCGATCAAGTGTTACATCTTTTATATTTCTACAATCTCTTCTATCAAAATTTAACAGATTAACTTTGTAATTCTTTGTTTAGCATTCATTACTAAATGATATATATTCACATTGTATCTGCGCATATCCTGGCGCGAATATATAAGAATATAAATGTATAATATTTGTACTTCAAGATTGATTAAATAGATATGTAAGTACAATTTTAACAAGCCGTTTCAGCAAGAGCTTTATGCACACACCATACATTAAACATGATACATGCAAAATATATATAACATTTAAGATACATGTATGTATGTATAGTGAAAAACAAAAGTGTTCGTACAGTTGGAATGTAAAAATAAAAAGAGCAATATTTCCTACATTATTCAAATATATGTAATTGTACACCATATATGTCGGGTTTGCATTAGAATTAGGGTTACGGACGTGAAACGAATTTTCATTTGGATTACATATTGTTGTTATGCAATAGGGAAGACATTGTCTAGTGCAAACGAGATTATTATAGAATCGGACAAGTAACCGTGGTAATTAGATACTCGAGAAACTAATGATAATGATCTTAGGTTCAATAACGAATCCGCGGTCAACGGGATGATAGATGAACATGCTCACAATATCTAAGTCGAACTCTTTGTTAAAACGTGGAATATCCACTGAGCGTACAGACACAAAGTAACTCGCTAATACGACTTCACCAGAGAATGACTTTCCGTCGCGATGATGCTGCGGAGGAAAACTATGATGGGGTGTGTCTAAGGACACGAAATCATCAGATTCGTCGAGAATAGCCTTCGTTCAGAAGGCGAGGGAAATTGGCGTTGCTGCTAATCGGTCAATCTCCATATCGGTGGTTAGAAAAAGATACTAGCCGCCCTCGAGAGAAAGTTGCTGGTGGGAGACGCCGTTCGTTGAAAAATAGGTCTCTCCTATCTTCCCGTAGTTGGGACAACGACTGTTTGTCTGTTTGAAGGACTTTAGGTAACTAGATCTTAGTCTTTATAACGGCCCTCGGGTTAGCTGAACATGTACTGCGGAGACGCATCGACATCTGACAATCATCTTGCTCGAAGAATAGAGTCTGCGTGTGGCGAGCCACGGGACAGAAACCGTTGGAATGTTTATTGTCGCGTGCCGCCACGAATATTTCTTTTAAGGAGAGCTATAGAATTACTCCGTACCTTTGTTAGACAAAGCGTTCATCCCGTGACCGCGGCTACGTTCGGCGACTGGCTGTCGCCTCGAGCCCAAGCTCACTATCACAACTTTCGAACAAATACAATCGGATCGAAAGACGACAATTGTTTAATTACGTCTATGATAGAATCTAGATTACGGTATTAGGGGGTTATCTCGAAGTTCCAAAGGGGAGGCTTCGATGTCCTTTCATCTCCGACATATAAATAATGTAATTGTGTAATAAATATATACAAACATTAACGTTATTTATTGTTAGGGAAAAATCGATGTAAATTTTCTTTATATTGTCGTTTGTAATGATCGGTGATTCATTGGCTTATTCTGTTTTTGCCGAGCAGACGCCTTTTTTGTGGCTTGGCGGTGAACCGGCAGTTTTTGCATTACCTTAGTCTAGGCTTTAGAACACAGACTTACTCATATAGGAGCCCATCTATTTTTGCCGATCGACTAAAAATGTTCAACTGTGTGTGAATGCGGTTAATGTTAGTGAATAATTTCATCCTCACACCTACGATTAGTTGCAAGTTCGGTTTTCACCCCACTTACGCTCTTCACTGACTATAAAGGACGTGATTTTTCTCCGGCTCGACTCTGTAAATCTAACGATACATACGTTCGTTAGTAATAAATCTTGTAATCTTGTTTGCTATTTACTATAAACAGAAGATAAGGGATAATACTGATTCATATGCTGCAGTGGTTCCGACAATTTTTTATGAAATGTCGAAAACTAAGACAAACCACCGCACTGACTATATGTATAGGAAAAAGTTGTTCAAAATGTTGAGTTTTACCGTCGTGACCCATCGGTTGGTCACAATTTTTACTTCTATCTGACGGTATAGATCACCGGTGATTCATGTCATTTACCTTTCCAATTTTAGTTTATAAAAATGTAATTTATCCAAAATTGAAATAAAACTTAAATGTTATCGAAGAAGACTAAATAATGACATGTAGTGTTTTCTTATAAAAATGGCACTATTTATTTAAATAAGTTTAATTGTACAGAAAATATGCAGCTTACTAAATGTAAATAATTTAATGTAACAAGTATTATTTAAATAACAAACTATGAATTTTTTCAAAGTATGTGAAACAAAGTGTAGCTTTGTTCTTACAATCTGGACAGTAAATATTAACGTTTTTGCTATATTTTACATAAAGTAAATTGTTGACTTTATATTATTTCCTCTCCCTATTTTCTTGCTTAGGGAACGATAGCATTCTTTACGTCGTTTTCTGGTGGTTATATTTTTCAAAGTGAGGTCGGATGTCGTGATAGGTGCGGAAGGAATACTCAGATGTATTCGACAATAAATGTTTATTCGCTGTAATGTCAATGAGTACACTTGACGCAGGACTCGCGATTATATTCGGTTCGCGAATGCGCGGTTATAAGTTACAGCTCGGATAGCTATGATTCGAGATGCACTACGAGCGCGGGCAATGATTGCACGAGATGTCGAGAGCTTAGGTAATTATTCGACTCGAACCGTGTAAGTGTAACGATCGTTGTATGTTGACTCGCTGTAATAGACTGACTTTTTTGTCGCGACGCTGCTGCGGAGGAAGCCTGCGTTGGGATGTGTCTAAGGATGCGAAGGCATCGGATTCGTTGAGAAAAGCTTTGGTTCGGAAAGTGAGGGAAATGTACGTCAATGTTTATTGACTAATTCGTGTTGGTCGTTGGAAAAGGATGCTAGCTGCCCTTGAAAGGAAGTTGCTAGCGGGAAGCGTCGTACGTGAGAGAAAGCAGATTTGTCGTGTGTTCCTGTAGTAGGTGGTAGACTTAGAGACTGATAAACAAAGACTGTTTGTCTCTTTGGAGGGTTTTAGCTAAAATAAATCCTAAGACTTATAGCAGGTCCTTAGGCTAGCTGAAAATATTCGGTACGAATGTATCGACATTTGGCAATCATCTTGTCCGCAGGAATAGGGTCTTTGTGTCATGCGCCACGGGATAGAAACTGTTGGAAAGTTTACTGTTGAGTGCCGCCACAAAAGATTTTTTGGTTCGATGGAAATGATGTTAAAGATTTTTTTTCAGTTCGCTGTTGAGTGCCGAAGCGTGCAGACATGTGTCTAGTGCTCTGTGAAGTTCATAAAAAAGCACGTGACGCCCATCCGTCAAAAGTAATTCGAAACAAACTTTACCCAAGTCTTTCATAACTACCAGTGGAAAACCCAACCCTTCTAATCTCTGATCCGAATCATAGACTCTCGACTAGTTACTTCAAATTGAATAAACTAGATCGATGATTGCCCAAGTATCTCGAACAGGCTCTCCTGAGCAAAACCACAACTACTCCGCTCTTCCTCCTCCGAGGCAAAAGGACAATATGTCCCTCCTAACATTCGAGACGAAAAACACCAAAAGGCGCAAGCTAAAACTAGCTAAAACTAACACAATCACTAGGCAAAACGAACAGACAACAAGCGGTATAACCACCTTTAATAGATACATATTATTAGAATCCACTAATGACTCCATGGACACAGCCAAAACATCAACAAACCAAAACACGCGCAAAAATCCCCCCCACCTATCTTCAAATTCAAAATTGGTAAAATCCATTGAGAGAGAAGTTAACAAAGAAGACCACAAACTTAGAATAAGCAATAACCAAATCAAAATTCTGGCGACCAACCCAGAATCATACAGGAAACTAACCAAGCTACTAAAAACCGCTAACGCAAACTTCCACACCTATCAACTTAAGAAAGAAAGACCTTTTCGAGTGGTACTATGCAACATCCACCACTCAACCAACTTAGACGAACTGAAGTCCGAACTCCTAAATTTTAGCCACGAAGTAACAAATATAAGTAACATTAGACATAGAATTTAAAAAAACCCGCTATCCCTATTCTTCATCGACTTAATACTGTTACGTCGCGTAACACTCTACCTAGCCCAGGCCACACACCGCGGGCAAGATGGCAACCAGATGTCTTCGGATACTCACTGCGTACCCTCAATAGCCTCAAGTACCTTCCATAAATCTCAGGAATTTCCTAGTCGAGGTCCTTCAAACTAACCTTTTAGTCTTTTAGCTAACCCAGTCTCTTACCTACCCTGTCTAAACTATTCGAGAAGATGCTAACTAATCGACTCCTTCCACTCCTAGAGGAATTGAAAGCACTCCCAGATCACCAATTCGGCTTTCGGAAACAACATTCAATAGTCACTTCATATCTATACTTGTTCTCACGACGACAGAACAGTCAAGTAACAGTCCAAATCTCATCAGTGCGTCTACATCAACTTGAGTCAAAGGACAGTGCAAGGAACACCAAGAGTCAGAAGTAAAGCAGAATCTACAAGTCGCAGACAGTCAATCGACAGAAGATATATCATCATAGTCGCCAACACAAAAGGAGTCTCAGGTCGTACTCATTCGGAGTTATCACTTCAAATAGACAATCTTGTATCACACTGAAGTTGTTGGATCATTCAAAATATAATAACCTGTTAATAGCAGCGTTATATTCAATCAAACACCCATATTATCCTACAAGAAATAAGGGATCGAACGATTCGTGGCGTCGATTAGTCAAATCGTAACGGGAATTTACGACTCTCGCTGGCACGTTTTTTCGAAATCGCATCTCCCCCCAAACGTTCGAAAGTTCAAATATAAAACTGTTACGCCCCGAGGCTTACCGTAGGCCGTATTCCTAACCCTCGCTCGTGGTACTACAGTGCCGCAGAAACATCGTCTTATAGGACCGGCGAAATATATACACAATGTAGCGACAAGCTTATAGTTGTTATCAAGCAGCGAGTTTAGAAAAGCGAAAGCAAAATGGCAAAAACATACATCAAAAGAAAATAAAAAACACCTAAATGAACTTGCAAAAGAAATTAAAAACAAAATAAAAAAACACAATAACAATGAGTTCACAAAATTCATAGAGTCACAATCTGCGCACGAGAACTCCAACTACTCCCTATGGAAAGCCACAAAAAAATAAAGAGGCCGGTAAAACTAGTCCCAGCAATCAGACAAGCAGATAATACATGGACAAGAAGCAACGAAGAACAAGCTGAAGAATTTTCCAACTACCTACGCAATATATTTGCACCACATAACATCAATAATAGCAACCACAATTGTCATACCGATGAGGATGCGTTAACCACTAGTACCCCAACTGACAAACACTATATCATACCTAAAACAACAGCACAAGAAATTAGAAACATAATCGAGAAAACAAAAGACAATAAAGCACCGGGGATCGACCTAATCAATGGTAAAATCTTGAAAAACCTTCCTCCAAAAGCGATACGACTAATCACAATAATTTACAACGCAATATTAAGAATCCAATACTATCCTAAACTATGGAAACTAGCACAGATCATAATGTTACCTAAACCAGGCAAAGACCCACACCAAACAACATCTTATAGACCAATATCACTACTTCCCGTGTTTTCCAAAATACTAGAAAAAATAATTTACGCCCGCTTAAAACCAACAATAGAGAAGGAAAAATTAATACCAGATCACCAATTTGGATTCAGAAACAAACACTCCACGATAGAGCAAATGCACAGACTTACAAATGAAATAATTCTAACATTAGAAAACAAACAATACTGCGCAGCCCTCTTTATGGACATCGAGAAACCATTTGACAAAATAAACCACGAAAGTCTACTTCAATCAATCAGAAAACAATTCCCGGAGCAGATATACCATTTAATTAAATCTTACTTAAGCAGCAGAACCTTTGTGGTAAAAATTAAACCAATACTATACACACTATACATGGCAAACATACCAACAACTACCAATAGCAAAATACTGACATTCGCGGACGACACAGCTGTACTAGTCAGGCACACTATCCCTGTATCAGCAGTCACATTACTAGAAGAACATATCACAAAAATAAAAAGTGGCTACAAGTTAAACAAATTAAAACAAACCCCAGTAAGTGCAACCATATTACATTCACACTGCGAAAACAGATACCACCAAACATTATACTGAATGGCACGTACATAATACAAACAAGGCAAGTCATATACCTAGGACTCCACATATAGATACACAACTCACGTGGAAACAGCATATCAAATCAATAACAGACAAAACACAGACGGCGAGGAGACAAATGCATTGGCTAACAAGTCGAAAATCCAAACTAAGTATAGAAAATAAATTAAAAATATACAATATGATCATAAAACTAATCTGGACGTACGGAATACCACTATGGGGAACAGCAGCAATGAGCCATATAACCAAAATAGAGATAATGCAAGCTAAAATTCTTAGAACAATAGTAAACGCCCCATGGTACGTTAGAAACGAGGACATTCGGAAAGACTTGGAAATACCAACGGTCAAGGAGGAGATTAGCAGATGTGCAAGAAGGTACAGAGAAAGAATAGCAACGCACCCGAAAAGATCAACACATCAAGCATAGAAGGAAGACTAAAAAGGAAACACCCAACAGATCTCATAAAGGATATAACCTAACAAACACGAAGATGGCTAGCTACCCGCTGCGGTAGCGGCATCAGCGACAAACAGCCAAAAAATTCAACCAAATGTCCAAATCGGACAAATTGTGAATGTAAACAACTAAATAAAAAAAATGTTATCGCCGCCATATCTCTTGTAGAATATACTACAGCTTCTCCCCTTTGTAATTGGTGTACTTTTAGTTCTCGAGGCATTTGTTTTCTATTAATTCTCACAGTTCCACATACGCTTGTTTCATGTCATGTAATGCTCGATACAATGTCGGTGAACTGTACCAATTATCAATAAATAAATAACATACTTTGTGCAATAACTCACTCTCTTCCAACAAATTCATCACAACATTACTGCTAGCAGATCTGATATCAGTTTTATCTTTCCCTGTATATGTCGGAGATGAAAGGGCATCGGAGCCTCCCCTTTGGAGCTTCGGGACAATCCCCTAACACCGTAATCTAGATTCTATCATAGGCGTAATTAAACAATTGTCGTCTTTCGATCCGATTGTATGTGTTCGAGATTTGTGATAATGAGCTTGGGCTCGAGGCGACAGACAGTCGCCGAACGTAGCCGCGGTCACGGGATGAACGCTTTGCCTAACAAAGGTATGGAGTAATTCTATAGCTCTCCTTAAAAGAAATATTTGTAGCGGCACGCGACAGTAAACATTCCAACGATTTTTGTCCCGTGGCTCGCCACACGCAGATCCTATACTTCGGATATGATGGTTTCCAGATGCCGACGCGTCTCCACAGTACGTGATCAGGTAGCCCGAGGGCCGTTATAAACATTAAAATCTAGTTATCTAAAGTCCTTCAAACAGACAAACAGTCTTTATCCCGAATACGGAAAGATAGGGAAGATTTATTCAACGAATGACGTCTCCCACTAGCAACTTTCCCTCGAGGGCGGCTAGTATCTTTCTCTAACCACCGATATGAAGATTGACCAATTAGCAGCAACGCCAATTTCCCTTACTTTCTGAACGAAGGCTATCCTCGACGAATCCGATGATCTCGTGTCCTTAGACACACCCCATCATAGTTTTCCTCTGTGGCATCATCGGGACGGGAAAGTCATTCTCTCTCGCGATCTCATCGACTAAAGAGTAACGTCTTTACGATCAGTGATTATTTCACGTTTTACCAACAAAGAGTCAGACTAAGATTTTGTGAGCACGTTCATCTATCATCCCGTTGACCGGGGATTCGTTACTGAACCTAGGATCATTGTCATTAGTTTCTCGAGTATCTAATTACAACGGTTACTTGTCAAATTCTGTAATAATCGTATTTGCACTAGTCAATGGCTTCTCTATTGCATAACGACAATGTGTAATCCAAATGAAGATTCGTTTCACGCCCGTAACCCTAATTCTAATGTAAATCCTACATATATATTCTTGCTTTTTTCCCAATTATTTCCTCTTCGCCATGATGTCGTATGTTGTTATTTTTATTTTGGATTTATCAGGCGAGTTCGCAGTTCACTCGGTTTGTTAATTAATTTTATTCAATTATTTTATAAATTTCTCCGTTTTTTTCTTGTTGATTGATTACAATGTCTTCCTATTGTTCTATTTATTCTCTGTATTTTCGACCAATCGCGGGGAGACGCAATCGCGAAAAGAGACGTCAACGGGAGTCGTAAATTCCCGTTACGATTATAATAATCGACACCACGAGTTGATCGATCCCCTAATTTCCGTTAAGATAATAGGGGTGATTCAGTTTGTATAACACTGTGATTTACAGAATTATAAATCATATATTTCCAACACTTAAGTTATACTGTTGAGTAGGTATAAATCGTGGATAACAACTTGTCGCACGAAGGTAAGATAGATATGCACACTAGAGCAAACCTCTTATAATTGAATTTGGTATGTTAGTTTAGTATGTTAGTAGTAGCACTATAGGATACTTAATAGAGGAGGTGAATGTTCGACAAAACCGAGAACCGACTTAGATAGTGATGTGAGTTATACTCCTCTAGCGTCATGCTTAGACTTAGACGTTAGGCGTTAGATTTTGTACTTAGTTGTTGACTTCTCTAGCGGTGTAGAAAAAGTAGTTGACTCTTCTAGCGGTGTAGAAGAAGTAAGGTACAGTGACGATGCTGTGTCGTAGGAAATCTAGCGATGGGTGTGTCTAACGCACGGGACCATCGGATTTGTTCATGACATTTTTGGTCAGGAAAGTGAGGGCAGTATACATTGCTTCCGATTGGATAAACAAAGGTTGGTGGACTAGGAAGGTCTTAACTCGATAGATAGCTGCTAATAGGAAGCATCTTACGTGAGAAAAACTAACTTTCCCTTGTCAAGCCGTAGTAGACAATAGTCTTTAGAAGGTGATTTAAAAAAAGAATATTTGTTCGGTCTGAAGGACCTTAGCTAGCAAATTACTGAGATTTATGACGGGTCCTTAAGACTATTGAGAGTACTCCGTAAGGATGAGCGGACATCTGGTGTCCGCGGTGTATGGCCTGGTCTAGGTAGAGGGTCGCCCGACGTAACATTCTCTTTTACTATTATGTGGTATATAATTATTTTAATTTCTGGATTTTACCTGCTCATTCGATTTATTAGTTGGTTTTATATAATAGTTTGTTTTGCATTTGCATATTCCATCTTCGTCAATTAATTATAGTATATTTTTCTGTCGTCGGATATAATTGCTCTTGTTCCGGATTGATTCGCAGCTCGCTCGGGTTGTTAGTTGGTATAGGTTATGTTGTACTCTTTATATTTACTATTTCGTTAGAGTACCTATTTTTACTTTGTTATCTGTTATTTGCCCTCGTATACTAATTCTCTATATATGACTACATTTAATTAATCTTTTATTAAAAAGTTTCCATTTTCCTTGTACCGTGCGTTCGTTTTGGGTGTTCGAATTGTCACTCGCGTTATTCGTATATTGCGGTTTTCCGTTTTTTCGTTACGGCAAGTGCGGAGCGCGGGACGTGATACTTAATACCAAATCGTGTTCGTTTTGTTCGAATAAATTGAATATAATGTAAACGGCTTCTACATTGCATTAATGACTCAACAATCGAAATGTTTTTATGTGGTACATACATATTAATGAAAGTCTTTTTTACTATTTGAATAACTTTTCGGAATTTTATGAGTGGGTCATTAGAATTATTATTACTGGGAAAATGTAGATTTTTAGCGATAGACAGAAATCGATTACAGCCCATAATATTTTTAAAATATGGTGTTTCTATGCTTTTATCCGTGCTCCAATAACTCTGAATGTTTGGCTTAGAAACTAAATTCATTAAAATGTTTAAAGCAATAGATACTTTTCGTTCATTTTCTGAAAGAGGCATAAAATTTGCGTCGATTTCTCCATGTTTATTTGTTTCTGTAACTAGTTTTGTAACTAATTCTTCGTTAGAAAATAATTCGATAATAATTAGATAATAATTGGCGTATAATTTTTTGCTTTCCAGATGTAATCTTCATCTCTAAAACTGCCGCACTGATCAACTTCGCTGTCTTCACTTGATGAGATCCTACGGATACGTTTTCGAGTATGTCCTATTTGTATACTTTGATCCGAATCATCAAGATCGTCAAAATCCATTGGGGCAACTAAATTTTAGTTTACATTATAAAATCAGAATATTTTTAAAATTTAAATTTGTTAAATTTAATTAAGATTGAGAAGAAGTACTTCCTCATAGTGGCAGTTAAAAAGATTTTCACAAAAAAAACTAAGACTTCTTTAGAAAATAGTAAACTGACATAGGGTCAAACGTGATCTCTCACATCTGAAGAATACTTAGCGACTAAAATAAAAAGCAGAAGACAGTCGAAGCGCGCGCATTAATCCGCGCTCGGCGATAGAGGACAATCGCAGCGCACGGATTAATCCGCGCTTGGATGCAAGTGAGTTAATCCCCTCGTACTTCTCCTTATCGAGGTTCAGTTTCTTAATCAGTCCATTCAACATTTGCACCGCCCCCGACAAGGCTAGCGTGAACCCCTTCATCTCTCTCATTGTGAATATTATCTCCTCTCCCTCGACCTCACTATTCTGAGAGTCAATATTCTCCCTCGCGCTATTCCTGCCACACTGCGCGCAGGCAACCATTTTTTTTTACGTGGAGAAATTCTCATGGACACTTTGCTGCTGCCGAAATAATCGGCAACGGCAGAGTAGTGTCGGACTCTTACCGACTAAAACACCACGATGGCCTTCCTACGCGTGTGTCAGGAGTGCCCCGGAGACATCGATCGAATTGTCTTTCCTTTGCAGCTCCTCTCGCGTACTCTCGTTAGAGTCGATCGCAAAAATTCGTTTAACTTTTAAATTTGGAGCTAGGGGGGGCATTGCTCCTAGCGCCATCCCCCCTACCAGTCGCGACCCGTTGGAAAGACGGTGAAGCGGCTCTGGGCCGCCTGACCGCCATCCCTCCTCGTCGCGTTACCCTACAAGGGTGAGAGCTCTTCTCCCTTTCCCTCTCTGTCCGCTCCTTTACGAGCATAACCTGCTCGCAAAAGAGGAGAGCAGCCTCGTATACTTGTGGCCCGTTCAGCATCGCTTCCACGACGACTGAAGGGGCCAAGCACTCGCCTATGGCGAGACGCAGGGTGTAGCGCGGCAGCTCCCACGCCGGACATAATTCCAGCGTGTGCTGCGCCATGTCCCTGACCTCCCCGCAGTGGTGACAGATGTCTGTCTCCTCGCGCCCGATCTTCTTCCGATCGTCATCCTGTAGATGAGCGGAAGGCCGCGGCGGCTTCTCCATGTCTCCTGAAGTGAAAGGACGGCCTCCACGCCCCTGTGTTCGCCTTCCTCGCTGATCAGCTGGAAACGCCACTGGTCCCGCGCGTCCTCCTCGGCGATGCCTAGGTCCTCTCGGGCCGCCTGCATGGTCGAGTCCTCTCCTCCCAGGTTCCACATTCTCGTGCGGGCGTACCGTTTCTTGAACACCAACGCCCGAAGTTCCCACAGGGGAGACGCGGCAAGAACGGTCGCCGACGCGTGGGACACCGTTCGGTATCCCCTGACGGTTCTGATGGCAGTCACCCTGTGCAGCCTCATGAGAAGCAGGATACTGCGGCGACTCGCCATCAGATCGTCCGCCCATATCGGGACCCCGTACGTCACTCGGGACCGAACGACGCCCTCGTATAATCGACGTACCGCGACTCCCTCCCCGCCGATGTTAGGCAGCAGGCCGCACAAGGCGTTGGCAGCCGCCGCGACCTTCGGAATCTGGCTCGAACGTCCACTGGCTGTCGATGACGAGACCCAGGTATCGCATTTGTGAACCCACCCCGACGGTTTCGCCCGCCATGCTTATGCTCGGACCGGGCGGAGGAGTTCCTCAACTCTTCTTGTCGAAGAACCAGATGGCCTCGGATTTTGCAGGGGAGACACTCAGGCCAGTCCGCGCACAGCACGTATCGCGCAGGCAGTTGCGACTTCGCCGATGCGCAACATCTCGTGCCACCCGCGACCCCCGACCATGACCAGAGTGTCATCGGCGTAACACACCATGGCCGTCGTACGCGATGATCTACAGGATCGGTTTCAACACCGACCCCTGCAGAACGCCGCGCTCGACGGTCTGCCTTTCCTCCCTATCCCTGCTGCCGTAGCACACCCACCCGTCATCGAGGTAGGCGCGGATTAGCCGAACGAAGTAGCTGGGAATGAGACTTGTATGAGAGGTAACTATACTAATAATTAAGTAAATAAATATCTAGCATAACAACACTATAATATCATACGTGACTCAATAGCTCCTGTAATAGTCAATTGCTAAAATTAAAAATCTTCTCTTAAACTTACAGTAGTTGCAGGAAGGACAACTACATAATATCTGGCGGATCACCTACCAGATGTATTTTACGAGCAATATCCCTATCATGGCAATATTATAATTATAAATTATAAGTAGCTAAACTAAATATATAGCATATAACATACCTACCATTTAAATGGGAACCTAACCTATACCATTCATCATACATCTTACAATACTGTACTTATAATTAAATTACAAATTACACATCATCACCTTAATCTTACATACTAATTAATAATTCCGCCCTATTAAAACCATATTTATTAAATAATTTATTACCATATTTACAATTTGACACATTGTATCCTAACAAGTCTTATACAATTCTCATATTATCATGGCATGGTGTTGAACGCGTTGACGATGTCCAGAGACACCGCCAACGCCACGCCGTCCCGGGAAACCATTTCTTCTGTGAGTACCTGTACGCGCCTGATGGCGTCGATCGTCGAGCGTCCCTTCCGGAAGCTGCACTGCCTGTCGTGCCAACCCGGTACCCGCCCCGACATGTGTCGTTCCAGATAGGCGGCGACGACTCTGTCACGTAAAGTTGGTACTTGGATTGTAGTAAGAAGGCTAAGTCGTAACCCAACTACTAATTTTCCTTTATAAGACTTTATTATAAATGTTAACACTTACAAAAATAACACCGAACCGGAGAAAAGGGGTTGTATGAGTACAGCAATTAGAAGAAAAACAAGAACTGCCCGAACTGGATGAAGTCTCGGTTTATATACGTTTTGGTTTTAGGATGTTGAGGGGCTAGGTGTAGGTTATGGTATGGAGAAGTGTCCGAAGGTCGGGGGTCGATGTCTTATCTATGATGTGGACTAAGGTGTGTCATAGTTTCTGTGTAGGCTATGATGATAAGGTGATGATGTTTCCAAAGGAGTCCAAAGCTCGGGGTCGATATCTCATGGTTGAGATGAGATTGATGTCACACACCCCCCTTCGATTGGTTTTGTTCCTCCAAACCTCTAGTGTTCCTTTAGTATGGTGCGGTGGAATTGGACTCTGGTTGGCTCGACTTGTATTTGTTCTTCTTCGTCATGGTATATTATGCTTTTGAGTCTTGTCGATGTCTGTGGTGTCCTTGACAATTCTATCTGGCTAGTCAAGGGCGCGGAGTTTGTCGTGATGTTCTGAATGTTACTTTTTGTTTTACAGCATAGTAGATGGATACGTAATTTTGTCGGTAAACATTTCTTCAATAAATCAAATATTCCTGTTTTGTTAAGGATATAGATTACAGTTAATCCTAAGGCAACGTAACCTGCTATTTGCAGACATGAAAGTCCCCATGATTTAATCGATTGTATTCGGTGAGAATACGTCAGTTGATCAATTTGATCATATATTTGGTTCAAATCGGTTTGCTATTCTGGAATGTGACTAAAGATTCTTGGTGTTCTCTCAATCATGTCTAACAGGTAGTTTATCCTAGTATCGTTTTCAAAAGGAATCGTTTTAAGTTTATAATCAAACGTTACGTTGACTTGGATTTCTTATCGCTTGTGACCTGTTTTTGTTTGCACATTGTGATTCCTATTTTGGTGTTACAATTTTTTTCGAGGTATTCATTGTTAACATTCATATATGCAAATTGATGCGTTAAGAATATTGGATGGTCGATTACGGGTGCCAGATATGCACGGCCTCTTTTAGTAGGTATGGGTAGGTAGGTATTAACAGAGGTATGGTGATTTTGAAGAAAACTTTACTTTTGACAGTGAATACCGTTAGTCTTGATATATCTCGGGAGACGACAGACATCTGCCACCACTGCGGGGAGGACAGGGACACGGCGCAGCACACCCTGGAGCTCTGCCCGGCGTGGGAGCTGCCCCGACACTCCCTGCGGCACGCCACAGGAGGAACACCGACACACCCCCCCCCGCCCCCAGCGATTATAGAGGCGATGTTGAGAGGGCCACAGGAATACGAAAATACAGGCTGTCCGCCACTTCTGCGAGCGAGTCATGCTCGCGAAGGAGCGAGCGGAAAGGGAGAGGAAGAAAAACTCTCACCCCTGCAGGATAAGACGATGGAGAAGGATGGCAGTCAAGCGACCTAGAGCCGCCCCAATGCCGTCCCAACGGACCACGCCTGAAGGAGCGCAGCGCTAGGGGCAAGGACCCCCCTAACGCCAGCTCAATAGACGGAAGATACTAGGACCGGCTCGAACAAGAGGACGCGAGAAGAGGGCGCAACGGAAGTTAATTCATTGAGGTTCCTGGAGCACCCCCCGTCGCACGCGTAGGATGGTCATCGTGGAGTTTTAATCGGTAGGAGTCCGACATTACTCTGCTGTTACGCGTCCTGCAGGAGCGGAGTGTCCATGAGGATTTCCCCACGTACAAAAAAAAAAATCTTGATATGTCCAGAATGAACTGGTAATTTTTTTACTTAGGTTCCAGTGCTGTGTTATAAAGATGATGTCCTAATGCTTTTTTATAATTCTCGATGAACAATACATGTTCAATGACCTGAGGGTTAAGGATTCCTGCTTTTCCCATATTTATAGCATTGAATATTTCATCGAATTGAAAGTGGAGATCATAAATCGCGCTTTCAGCTTGAATTATCAAATCTGTGATGGTATTTCCCTGGTGGTATTGATCATATATTCCCCAAATTTTACTCTTATTTCATCGATTAGTTAAATACCGTCAGATTTTATAACCTTGCGTATGAGTGCGGTTTGATTCGCAACTATAGTTTTTAATTCGCTTCCCTCTTGAAATAATTTATCAATGTTAATATTTATTAGGTCTAGGTCATCGGTGTCATGAGTTCCGAATAAACTCTTCGATATAGATCCAACAATATTCAATAATCCTCTCTTAGTTATGGTGTAATCGTGAGTGAAAAGGCGCAGTTGGTGTGCTAACGTTTCTAATTTTTCTATGCGTCGGTTCAGAGAGATTATCTCGTTGTGGAAATTGCTTTTTTTTGTTGAATTGTTTTTTGCTTGAATTGTTTTTTCATACTTTCTCGATGAACATGACATTTGTTTTCATGTGGTTCAATTTTTCAAATATATCATTTATATCGGTCCCTATATTCATATTAATTTCGTCGGAATATAAATACGCTTGCTTAATTTTCTCGTGAAATATACCACTGCCATCCAATGGTAAAACGTTAATTTCTGTCCCAACTTAGCGCAAGTTAGTGTTGCAATTACGACGAACGTCCTGCAAAATAAGTTTTTAACCTATTACCATGAATTTTCCTAATGATTTTATCAATTATTATCTCATAATACGGTGTTTTGACTAGATGGATTCGATATGGCCCTAACCATTCGGTATCCATTTTGTCTTTCTTGTGATCGCTGTGAACTAGTTGTAGTTTCGACCAATCGCGGGTAGACGTACTCGCGAGGAGAGACGTCAACGGGAGTCGTAAATTCCCGTTACAATAATAGCAATCGACGCCACGAATTGATCAATCCCCTGATTTCCTTTCAGATAAGAGGGGTGATTCAGTTTGTATAACACTGTGATTCACAGAACTATAAATTATGTATTTCCAACACTTAGATTACACTGTTGAGTAGCGATAAATAGATAACAACTTACCGCACGAAGATAAGATAGATATGTATGTTAGAGCAGGGCTCTTATAATTGAATTTAGTGTATTAGTGGACGTAGCACTACAATATATTTAGTAGAAGAGATGTATGTTCGACAATACCGAGAACCGACTAAAATAGTTTGCGTGAATTATGCTACTCTAGCGTTATGCTTAGACTGCCACGTTAGGCATTAGCGTTAGACTTAGTAGTTGACTTGACTCTCCCGATGTCGTAGTAGACGTAGTTGACTTGACCGATGTCGTAGGAGAACTAGTTGACTTGACCGATGTCGTAGCAGCAGTTGACTTTTCCAACGGTGTAGAAGAAGTAAAGCTAAGTGACGATGCCGTGTCGGAGGAAAGCTAGCGATGGGTGTGTTTAGCGCACGGGACTATCGGATTTGTTCATGCCATTTTAGGTCAGGAAGTGAGGGCAGTATACATTGCTTCTAATTGGATAATCGAAGGTTGGTGGACTAGGAACGGTCTTGGCTGCCCTCGATATAAAGTTGTTATTAGGAAGCATCGTACGTGGAAAAACCCAACTTTCCCTTGTCAAGCCGTAGTAAGCAATAGTCTTTAGAAACTAATTTAGAAAAAGACATTTGTTGGGTCTGAAGGACCATAGCAAGCAAATTACTCGGGTTTTATGACGGGTACTTAGGCTATTGAGGGTACGTCGTAAGGATGAGCGGACGTCTGGTGTCCGTCTGGCCCGCGGTGTATGACCTGGGCCAGGTAGAGAGTCGCCCGGCGTAACACTAGTACAAAGTCTCCTTCTTTGAAAATTGTTTGAGTTCGAACGATCTTTCTTTTTTGATCTCGAGCGTATCGTTTCTTATTATTTATTAGTGTTTGTCTCGTTAACTCCAAATATTTGTTCAATTGCTTTTGCCATAGAGAGAACGTATCATTGTATGTTAAATTAGTGGTTTTTGCAATCGCGGAAGGTAAATTAGCCTTTCTACCGAACGTTAATTCAAAAGGGGTAAATCCGGTTCCTTCGTGAACTGCTGTATAATACTCAAACATATAAAATTGAGTATCTTGTCATTCCTTATCGTCATTATCCCGTAGGCTAGTACGAATTAAATCTTTAACTACTGCGTGAGTGCGTTCTAATGATCCGTTGGATTGAAGATGAAAGCTAGTCGTCTTGATATGTTTAATCTTAAAAGCTTCGTCAAATTTCATTACGAGCTGACTAATAAAATTCTGTCCTTGGTCAGTAAGAATTGTTTTGGGTGCAGAGAATATATAAATATAGTGGTTTAGTAGCGCGTTGATAATGGATTCACTTTGTTGCGTTTTTAGTGGAACTAGTATTAGGTACTTCGTTAACTCGCCATGAATTGAAAGGATGAATTGGTTTTGTTAAGGAAATTCGAGGATTTGGAAATACAAATAATTGACTATATTTCACACACAACAGCTATACATCTATATTACACTCTGAAGAACGTCTTGCACGCACGCTTGTCGCCAACCGACTATCCGGAATCTTCTAACGGCAGTCTTTTGTCTCAACTAAGACCTGGACGCCCTCTGACCCTTACACACACACTCTCATGTACAGTGTAAATGTATCACTTCCCTAACACGCCTTACATTTATACTGCACACTTAATTTTATTTACATACTTGTCGAATTAACAAAATATTTAACATTTATCGCTTTATTTACATTTCTCTTATTTTACATTCATCCATGACCTAAACCTTTCAAATTTCTCTCTACACAGTGCCTTCGTAAAAATATCCGCAGTGTTTTCTTCTGTACTTACTTTTATTATGTTTATCTTATTTTCCTTTACGTACTCGTGAACGTAGTGGTAATGAATTTCAATGTGTTTAGAATTTTTTGTAAAAGTTCCGTATTTTGCTATACTCATTGCTCCAGAGTTATCCTCATAGATTTTTACAGGGTTATCGTCTACATTTACATCGAAGATTTTCATTAGTTCTCTGATAGTCATTAC